>NW_027394106.1:2500-10000 GCF_030506205.2 Paramisgurnus dabryanus | reverse complement strand
GGTCTTGGACCCTGGAAGCCGTCCCCCTCGACTTCCGTAACGGTCGGCGGCCCTGTCCCGCCGCAGACGGGTCACCACTCCGTCTGTCTGTAGGGTCTTGGACCCTGGAAGCCGCCCCACTCGACTTCCATCGCGGTCGGCGGCCCTGGCCCGCCGCAGACGGGTCGCCACTCCGTCTGTCTGTAGGGTCTTGGACCCTGGAAGCCGCCCCACTCGACTTCCATCGCGGTCGGCGGCCCTGGCCCGCCGCAGACGGGTCGCCACTCCGTCCGTCTATAGGGTCTTGGACCCTGGAAGCCGCCACACTCGACTTCCATCGCGGTCGGCGGCCCTGTCCCGCCGCAGACGGTGTGCCACTCCGTCTGTCACACAGATACATAAGGGTGTCTCGGAACCCCGGACGCCGACCGAGACGAAACGCGTGGGGTCGGTGCGCCCGAGAGGGTAGGGTGCCCCGGGGCCGGCCGCTCGCCCGACCGGCTTCCGGGACTCCTTGACCGCTCGGGAGACCTATCCACGCGCCCGCCCGACCGGCGGCCGGGGGCCCTCGACCGCCACACGCGTACCGACGACCGGGGGGTTTCCGTTTTACGGCCGACGCCGAGATCCTTCGACGGTTCCAACAGGGGTTGTTACGCTTTTGTGTTCGCCCGTGTCTGAGCATATATGGTCGGGTCGAACCTTTGAGGCCGTAGCCCTGGAGATCCAGGGCGGATCTTTTCTCACAACACGTGTGTCTTTGAGGCCGTAGCCTAGATCCAGAGACTTTAGGATCTTTTTAGCAGTTTTAAGGCCGTAGCCTTGATCCAGGGCGGATCTTTTGAGCAGTTTTAAGGCCGTAGCCTTGATCCAGGGCGGATCTTTTCACAGGTTTTAAGCCGAAGCGCCTTGATCCAGGGACTTTTGGATCTTTTTTTGCCGTTTTTAGGCCGTAGCCTTGATCCAGGGCGGATCGTTTTGCGGCCGTAGCCGAGTTCCATCACCCAAGGTAGCTTTAGTTTTTAGGCATTAGCCTTGATGATCCAGGGCGGATCGTTTTGCGGCCGTAGCCGAGTTCCATCACCCAAGGTAGCTTTAGTTTTTAGGCATTAGCCTTGATGATCCAGGGCGGATCGTTTTTTCCCATCTTTCGGGTATGAGCTCTTTAATTGTGAGCCTTCGGCCGACACTCGCCCGGGGCGCTGCCTCACATCAGACGCCCTTCGTCCGTTCCAACCGTTCCAGTTCTTTTAACGGTTTTTCGTTCATCGCACACCGACGCGCACAGACCTTTCTTGGGATCTGTCGCAGGGAGGGAGGACGCTGGAGGTCCACTTCGAGGCACCCATCCCTATATACCCGATGGCACCTGTTCAAACGACCGCCCCTTGAGAGAAGGGGCCCTTCCCGTGGCTCGTCCGGGAGGAGGCGCCCGCGTCGGAAGGCGCCGTAAGGTCGGAGACCCTGGAAGTGCACGAGTCACCCGCTTTTACCTCCAGGCCCTCTGTCGTACTTCTCGTGTCCGCTCACGAGACCTCTTTTCGGCTTTATGGAAGTGCACGAGTCACCCGCTTTTGCCTTTTCTGGAAGTGCACGAGTCACCCGCTTTTGCTTCCAGGCCCTCTGTCGTACTTCTCGTGTCCGCTCACGAGACCTCTCTTCGGCCTGGGGGTGCGCCACGTACACCCCCGCGTCCGCATTCGAGTCACCTCTTCGGGCTCATGAGGTAGGGTCGGTGACCCTGGAAGTCAGAGACTTCCAGGCCTTCTGTCGTACACCCTCGCGTCCGCTCACGAGACCTCTCTTCGGCCTGGGGGTGCGCCACGTACACCCTCCCGCGTCCGCTTTCGAGTCACCACTCTGGGCTACGGAGGTAGGGACGTGTGCCCTGGAGGAACCTGACTTCCAGGAGGGAGGGCCGCCCTGTCAGGCCCGCTTTCGAGTCACCCATCTGGGCTAAGGAGGTAGGGACGTGTGCCCTGGAGGAACCAGACTTCCAGGAGGGAGGGCCGCCCTGTCAGGCCCGCTTTCGAGTCACCCATCTGGGCTAAGGAGGTAGGGACGTGTGCCCTGGAGGAACCAGACTTCCAGGAGGGAGGGCCGCCCTGTCAGGCCCGATTTCGAGTCACCCATCTGGGCTAAGGAGGTAGGGACGTGTGCCCTGGAGGAACCAGACTTCCAGGAGGGAGGGCCGCCCTGTCAGGCCCGCTTTCGAGTCACCCATCTGGGCTAAGGAGGTAGGGACGTGTGCCCTGGAGGAACCAGACTTCCAGGAGGGAGGGCCGCCCTGTCAGGCCCGCTTTCGAGTCACCCATCTGGGCTAAGGAGGTAGGGACGTGTGCCCTGGAGGAACCAGACTTCCAGGAGGGAGGGCCGCCCTGTCAGGCCCGATTTCGAGTCACCCATCTGGGCTAAGGAGGTAGGGACGTGTGCCCTGGAGGAACCGGACTTCCAGGAGGGAGGGCCGCCCTGTCAGGCCCGATTTCGAGTCACCCATCTGGGCTAAGGAGGTAGGGACGTGTGCCCTGGAGGAACCGGACTTCCAGGAGGGAGGGCCGCCCTGTCAGGCCCGCCTCGGAGTCACCTCTCTGGGCTAAGGAGGTAGGGACGTGTGCCCTGGAGGAACCAGACTTCCAGGAGGGAGGGCCGCCCTGTCAGGCCCGCCTCGGAGTCACCCATCTGGGCTAAGGAGGTAGGGACGTGTGCCCTGGAGGAACCAGACTTCCAGGAGGGAGGGCCGCCCTGTCAGGCCCGCTTTCGAGTCACCCATCTGGGCTAAGGAGGTAGGGACGTGTGCCCTGGAGGAACCAGACTTCCAGGAGGGAGGGCCGCCCTGTCAGGCCCGATTTCGAGTCACCCATCTGGGCTAAGGAGGTAGGGACGTGTGCCCTGGAGGAACCAGACTTCCAGGAGGGAGGGCCGCCCTGTCAGGCCCGATTTCGAGTCACCCATCTGGGCTAAGGAGGTAGGGACGTGTGCCCTGGAGGAACCAGACTTCCAGGAGGGAGGGCCGCCCTGTCAGGCCCGCTTTCGAGTCACCCATCTGGGCTAAGGAGGTAGGGACGTGTGCCCTGGAGGAACCAGACTTCCAGGAGGGAGGGCCGCCCTGTCAGGCCCGCCTCGGAGTCACCTCTCTGGGCTAAGGAGGTAGGGACGCGTGCCCTGGAGGAACCAGACTTCCAGGAGGGAGGGCCGCCCTGTCAGGCCCGCCTCGGAGTCACCCATCTGGGCTAAGGAGGTAGGGACGTGTGCCCTGGAGGAACCAGACTTCCAGGAGGGAGGGCCGCCCTGTCAGGCCCGCTTTCGAGTCACCCATCTGGGCTAAGGAGGTAGGGACGTGTGCCCTGGAGGAACCAGACTTCCAGGAGGGAGGGCCGCCCTGTCAGGCCCGCCTCGGAGTCACCCATCTGGGCTACGGAGGCAGGGACGCGTGCCCTGGAGGAACCAGACTTCCAGGAGGGAGGGCCGCCCTGTCAGGCCCGCTTTCGAGTCACCCATCTGGGCTACGGAGGTAGGGACGTGTGCCCTGGAGGAACCAGACTTCCAGGAGGGAGGGCCGCCCTGTCAGGCCCGCTTTCGAGTCACCCATCTGGGCTACGGAGGTAGGGACGTGTGCCCTGGAGGAAACGGACTTCCAGGAGGGAGGGCCGCCCTGTCAGGCCCGCCTCGGAGTCACCTCTCTGGGCTAAGGAGGCAGGGACGTGTGCCCTGGAGGAACCAGACTTCCAGGAGGGAGGGCCGCCCTGTCAGGCCCGCTTTCGAGTCACCCGTCTGGGCTACGGAGGTAGGGACGTGTGCCCTGGAGGAACCGGACTTCCAGGAGGGAGGGCCGCCCTGTCAGGCCCGCCTCGGAGTCACCTCTCTGGGCTAAGGAGGCAGAGACGTGTGCCCTGGAGGAACCGGACTTCCAGGAGGGAGGGCCGCCCTGTCAGGCCCGCCTCGGAGTCACCTCTCTGGGCTAAGGAGGCAGGGACGTGTGCCCTGGAGGAACCGGACTTCCAGGAGGGAGGGCCGCCCTGTCAGGCCCGCCTCGGAGTCACCTCTCTGGGCTAAGGAGGCAGAGACGTGTGCCCTGGAGGAACCGGACTTCCAGGAGGGAGGGCCGCCCTGTCAGGCCCGCCTCGGAGTCACCTCTCTGGGCTAAGGAGGCAGGGACGTGTGCCCTGGAGGAACCAGACTTCCAGGAGGGAGGGCCGCCCTGTCAGGCCCGCTTTCGAGTCACCCATCTGGGCTACGGAGGTAGGGACGTGTGCCCTGGAGGAACCGGACTTCCAGGAGGGAGGGCCGCCCTGTCAGGCCCGCCTCGGAGTCACCTCTCTGGGCTAAGGAGGCAGGGACGTGTGCCCTGGAGGAACCGGACTTCCAGGAGGGAGGGCCGCCCTGTCAGGCCCGCCTCGGAGTCACCCATCTGGGCTACGGAGGTAGGGACGCGTGCCCTGGAGGAACCATACTTCCAGGAGGGAGGGCCGCCCTGTCAGGCCCGCCTCGGAGGCCTCCCCTCGGGCAGGGGAGGCAGGGTCGGGGACCCTGGAGGAACCGGACTTCCAGGAGGGAGGGCCGCCCTGTCAGGCCCGCCTCGGAGGCCTCCCCTCGGGCAGGGGAGGCAGGGTCGGGGACCCTGGAGGTGCCGGACCTCCAGGGGGACGGAGGCCGAACCCGTGGCCGGGGAGGGTGAGCCTTGCCGGGCTAGGCTCGCGCGGGTTCGAAGGCCTGGTTCGAGAGGACCCCTTCCCCTATATACCCGATGGCACCTGTTCACACTACTGCCCTTTCGAGAGGGGACCCCGACCGGTCCGCGGCCGGGACGGCGCACCTCGGTCGGCCTCGGCGAGTGGGTCGGGGTGCCTGGAGGTGCGCGAGCGGCCCGCCTGGAAGTGCGCGAGCCACCCGACTCTGGCGGCCGGCGCCCCCGGGCCCGTGCCCGCGGCCGACTCGTCTGACCCGGCATCGTCAAGGTCACCAATACCACGGAGCGTCTACGACGCCCCGTTTCCGAGATATCGGCCAATGAACTGCCGGGCGCCGTATCTCGGCCGGGGAAGGTCCTACGGACTCGGGGCCGGGCTCGTCGGAAAGGTCTCGCCCGGGGCTTTCCGACGAGACCGGCCGCGGGTCCGTGCGACCCCGGGGGCCCGAGATACTTCCGGTCGAAAATTCGAATTTCGTTACCGCGCTGCTCCGGCGCCCCGGGTCCGGGGCCTTCGCCCTTCGGGTGGGTGGCTCCTCCGCGGGGGGCCTTTCGAACGAGCCCACCCGCGCGTCGCTAGCCCTTTCCGGGGCCGAGATACGGCCTACCCCCGCGGGATTTTCCCACGGCCGTTTCTCGGGCGCCTCGGGTCCGGGGCCTTCGCCCTTCGGGTCGGTCGCTATGCCGGAGGGGAGCTTTCGAACGAGCCCTCCCTCGAGTCTCTGGCCCTTTCCCGGGCCGAGATACGGGCGGGTGGTCGCGGAATTTTCGCTCGTCCGGGGCTCCGGCGCCCCTAGCGTCCGCCTCGGAGGTCGCCCGGACGCGCGGCCGGTCTCGTTCGAAAGGTCCGTCCCGGGGCTTTCCGACGAGCCCGGCCTCGGGTCCGTGCGACCCCGCCCGCCGGAGATACGTCCGGTCGAAGCTCGCGGAAATTCCCGCGGCCGTATCTCGGGCGCCTCGGGTCCGGGGCCTTCGCCCTTTGGGTCGGTCGCTCCGCCGGAGGGGGCCTTTCGAACGAGCCTACCCGCGAGCCTCTAGCCCCTTCCCCGGCCGAGATACGGCGGTCTATGCCCGGATTTTCCCACGGCCGTTTCTCGGGCGCCTCGGGTCCGGGGCCTTCGCCCTTCGGGTCGGTCGCTATGCCGGAGGGGAGCTTTCGAACGAGCCTACCCGCGAGCCTCTAGCCCTTTCCCCGGCCGAGATACGGCGGTCCCTCCCCGGATTTTCCCACGGCCGCAGCACGGGCGCCTTTGCTCGGATCGACTCGCCCTTTGGGTCGGTTGCTCTACCGGAGCGGCCCTATCCAACGAGCCAACCCTCGTCTCTCTAACCCTTTCCCCGGCCGAGATACGGCGGTCCCTCCCCGGATTTTCCCACGGCCGCAGCACGGGCGCCTTTGCTCGGATCGACTCGCCCTTTGGGTCGGTTGCTCTACCGGAGCGGCCCTATCCAACGAGCCAACCCTCGTCTCTCTAACCCTAAGCCCGGCCGAGATACGGCGGTCCCTCCCCGGATTTTCCCACGGCCGCAGCACGGGCGCCTTTGCTCGGATCGACTCGCCCTTTGGGTCGGTTGCTCTACCGGAGCGGCCCTATCCAACGAGCCAACCCTCGTCTCTCTAACCCTAAGCCCGGCCGAGATACGGCGGTCCCTCCCCGGATTTTCCCACGGCCGCAGCACGGGCGCCTTTGCTCGGATCGACTCGCCCTTTGGGTCGGTTGCTCTACCGGAGCGGCCCTATCCAACGAGCCAACCCTCGTCTCTCTAACCCTAAGCCCGGCCGAGATACGGCGGTCCCTCCCCGGATTTTCCCACGGCCGCAGCACGGGCGCCTTTGCTCGGATCGACTCGCCCTTTGGGTCGGTTGCCCTACCGGAGCGGCCCTATCCAACGAGCCAACCCTCGTCTCTCTAACCCTAAGCCCGGCCGAGATACGGCGGTCCCTCCGCGGATTTTCCCACGGCCGCAGCACGGGCGCCTTTGCTCGGATCGACTCGCCCTTTGGGTCGGTTGCTCTACCGGAGCGGCCCTATCCAACGAGCCAACCCGCTTCTCTCTAACCCTAAGCCCGGCCGAGATACGGCGGTCCCTCCGCGGATTTTCCCACGGCCGCAGCTCGGGCGCCTTTGCTCGGATCGACTCGCCCTTCGGGTCGGTTGCTCTACCGGAGCGGCCCTATCCAACGAGCCAACCCGCTTCTCTCTAACCCTAAGCCCGGCCGAGATACGGCGGTCCCTCCCCGGATTTTCCAACGGCCGCAGCTCGGGCGCCTTTGCTCGGATCGACTCGCCCTTTGGGTCTGTTGCTCCACCCGAGCGGACCTTTCCAACGAGCCAACCCTCGTCTCTCTAACCCTAAGCCCGGCCGAGATACGGGGTACCACCGCCTGACCTTTAAACGGCCGTAACTCGGGCGCCTTTGCTCGGATCGACTCGCCCTTTGGGTCGGTTGCTCCACCCGAGGGGACCTTTCGAACGAGCCTACCCGCTTCTCCCTAACCCCAAGCCCGGCCGAGATACGGCGGTCCCTCCGCGGATTTTCCCACGGCCGCAGCTCGGACGCCTTTGCTCGGATCGACTCGCCCTTTGGGTCGGTTGCTCTACCGGAGCGGCCCTTTCCAACGAGCCAACCCTCGTCTCTCTAACCCTAAGCCCGGCCGAGATACGGGGCACCACCGCCTGACCTTTAAACGCCCGTAGCTCCGGCGCACAAAGTCCCAGGACTTCGCCCTTTGGGTCGGTTGCTCCACCGGAGGGGACCTTTCCAACGAGCCAACCCGCGTCTCTCTAACCCCAAGCCCGGCCGAGATACGGGGCACCACCGCCTGACCTTTA
>NW_027394105.1:0-62344 GCF_030506205.2 Paramisgurnus dabryanus | reverse complement strand
TTTATTCCTACTATGGGAGTCAATGGGCACTATCTGCTGTGGGTTTACCATCATTCCTCAAAATATTTTCTTTTGTGTTAATCAGAAAAAAACTAATGCATACACGTTTAAAACAACACAAGGATGAGTAAATTATGAAATAATTTTCATTTAACATATAAAATTCCTTCATTTTTTTATTCCTACTATGGGAGTCAATGGTCACTCTCTGCTGTGGTTTACCATCATTCCTCAAAATATTTTCTTTTGTGTTAATCAGAAAAAAACTAATGCATACAGGTTTAAAACAACACAAGGATGAGTAAATTATGAAAGAATTTTCATTGAACCTATAAAATTCCATCATTTTTTTTATTCCTACTATGGGAGTCAATGGTCACTATCTGCTGTGGGTTTACCATCATTCCTAAAAATATTTTCTTTTGTGTTAATCAGAAGAAAACTAATGCATACAGGTTTAAAACAACACAAGGATGAGTAAATTATGAAATAATTTTCATTTAACAAATAAAATTCCTTCATTTTTTTATTCCTACTATGGGAGTCAATGGTCACTATCTGATGGGTTTACCATCATTCCTCAAAATATTTTCTTTTGTGTTAATCAGAAGAAAACTAATGCATACACGTTTAAAACAACACAAGGATGAGTAAATTATGAAATAATTTTCATTTAACATATAAAATTCCTTCATTTTTTTATTCCTACTATGGGAGTCAATGGTCACTATCTGATGGGTTTACCATCATTCCTCAAAATATTTTCTTTTGTGTTAATCAGAAAAAAACTAATGCATACAGGTTTAAAACAACACGAGGATGAGTAAATTATGAAAGAATTTTCATTGAACCTATAAAATTCCATCTTTTTTTTATTCCTACTATGTGAGTCAATGGTCACTATCTGTTGTGGTTTACCATCATACCTCAAAATATTTTCTTTTGTGTTAATCAGAAAAAAACTAATGCATACAGGTTTAAAACAACACAAGGATGAGTAAATTATGAAAGAATTTTCATTGAACCTATAAAATTCCATCATTTTTTTATTCCTACTATGGGAGTCAATGGGCACTATCTGCTGTGGGTTTACCATCATTCCTCAAAATATTTTATTTTGTGTTAATCAGAAAAAAACTAATGCATACACGTTTAAAACAACACAAGGATGAGTAAATTATGAAATAATTTTCATTTAACATATAAAATTCCTTCATTTTTTTATTCCTACTATGGGAGTCAATGGTCACTATCTGATGGGTTTACCATCATTCCTCAAAATATTTTCTTTTGTGTTAATCAGAAGAAAACTAATGCATACACGTTTAAAACAACACAAGGATGAGTAAATTATGAAATAATTTTCATTTAACATATAAAATTCCTTCATTTTTTTATTCCTACTATGGGAGTCAATGGTCACTATCTGATGGGTTTACCATCATTCCTCAAAATATTTTCTATTGTGTTAATCAGAAAAAAACTAATGCATACAGGTTTAAAACAACACGAGGATGAGTAAATTATGAAAGAATTTTCATTGAACCTATAAAATTCCATCTTTTTTTTATTCCTACTATGGGAGTCAATGGTCACTATCTGCTGTGGTTTACCATCATTCCTCAAAATATTTTCTTTTGTGTTAATCAGAAAAAAACTAATGCATACAGGTTTAAAACAACACAAGGATGAGTAAATTATGAAAGAATTTTCATTAAACCTATAAAATTCCATCATTTTTTTATTCCTACTATGGGAGTCAATGGGCACTATCTGCTGTGGGTTTACCATCATTCCTCAAAATATTTTCTTTTGTGTTAATCAGAAAAAAACTAATGCATACAGGTTTAAAACAACACAAGGATGAGTAAATTATGAAAGAATATTCATTTAACCTATAAAATTCCATCATTTTTTTATTCCTACTATGGGAGTCAATGGTCACTATCTGCTGTGGGTTTACCATCATTCCTCAAAATATTTTCTTTTGTGTTAATCAGAAGAAAACTAATGCATACACGTTTAAAACAACACAAGGATGAGTAAATTATGAAAGAATTTTCATTTAACATATAAAATTCCATCATTTTTTTATTCCTACTATGGGAGTCAATGGTCACTATCTGATGGGTTTACCATCATTCCTCAAAATATTTTCTATTGTGTTAATCAGAAAAAAACTAATGCATACAGGTTTAAAACAACACAAGGATGAGTAAATTATGAAAGAATTTTCATTGAACCTATAAAATTCCATCTTTTTTTTATTCCTACTATGGGAGTCAATGGTCACTATCTGCTGTGGTTTACCATCATACCTCAAAATATTTTCTTTTGTGTTAATCAGAAGAAAACTAATGCATACAGGTTTAAAACAACACAAGGATGAGTAAATTATGAAATAATTTTCATTTAACATATAAAATTCCTTCATTTTTTTATTCCTACTATGGGAGTCAATGGTCACTATCTGATGGGTTTACCATCATTCCTCAAAATATTTTCTTTTGTGTTAATCAGAAGAAAACTAATGCATACACGTTTAAAACAACACAAGGATGAGTAAATTATGAAATAATTTTCATTTAACATATAAAATTCCTTCATTTTTTTATTCCTACTATGGGAGTCAATGGTCACTATCTGATGGGTTTACCATCATTCCTCAAAATATTTTCTATTGTGTTAATCAGAAAAAAACTAATGCATACAGGTTTAAAACAACACGAGGATGAGTAAATTATGAAAGAATTTTCATTGAACCTATAAAATTCCATCTTTTTTTATTCCTACTATGGGAGTCAATGGTCACTATCTGCTGTGGTTTACCATCATTCCTCAAAATATTTTCTTTTGTGTTAATCAGAAAAAAACTAATGCATACAGGTTTAAAACAACACAAGGATGAGTAAATTATGAAAGAATTTTCATTAAACCTATAAAATTCCATCATTTTTTTATTCCTACTATGGGAGTCAAAGGGCACTATCTGCTGTGGGTTTACCATCATTCCTCAAAATATTTTCTTTTGTGTTAATCAGAAAAAAACTAATGCATACAGGTTTAAAACAACACAAGGATGAGTAAATTATGAAAGAATATTCATTTAACCTATAAAATTCCATCATTTTTTTATTCCTACTATGGGAGTCAATGGTCACTATCTGCTGTGGGTTTACCATCATTCCTCAAAATATTTTCTTTTGTGTTAATCAGAAAAAAACTAATGCATACAGTTTTAAAACAACACGAGGATGAGTAAATTATGAAAGAATTTTCATTGAACCTATAAAATTCCATCATTTTTTTATTCCTACTATGGGAGTCAATGGTCACTATCTGCTGTGGGTTTACCATCATTCCTCAAAATATTTTCTTTTGTGTTAATCAGAAGAAAACTAATGCATACACGTTTAAAACAACACAAGGATGAGTAAATTATGAAATAATTTTCATTCAACATATAAAATTCCTTCATTTTTTTATTCCTACTATGGGAGTCAATGGTCACTATCTGATGGGTTTACCATCATTCCTCAAAATATTTTCTATTGTGTTAATCAGAAAAAAACTAATGCATACAGGTTTAAAACAACACAAGGATGAGTAAATTATGAAAGAATTTTCATTGAACCTATAAAATTCCATCTTTTTTTTATTCCTACTATGGGAGTCAATGGTCACTATCTGCTGTGGTTTACCATCATACCTCAAAATATTTTATTTTGTGTTAATCAGAAAAAAACTAATGCATACAGGTTTAAAACAACACAAGGATGAGTAAATTATGAAAGAATTTTCATTGAACCTATAAAATTCCATCATTTTTTTATTCCTACTATGGGAGTCAATGGTAACTATCTGCTGTGGGTTTACCATCATTCCTCAAAATATTTTCTTTTGTGTTAATTTAGAAAAAAACTAATGCATACAGGTTTAAAACAACACAAGGATGAGTAAATTATGAAAGTTTTTTCATTGAACCTATCAAATTCCATCATTTTTTTATTCCTACTATGGGAGTCAATGGTCACTATCTGCTGTGGTTTACCATCATTCCTCAAAATATTTTCTTTTGTGTTAATCAGAAAAAAACTAATGCATACAGGTTTAAAACAACACAAGGATGAGTAAATTATGAAAGAATTTTCATTGAACCTATAAAATTCCATCATTTTTTTATTCCTACTATGGGAGTCAATGGTAACTATCTGCTGTGGGTTTACCATCATTCCTCAAAATATTTTCTTTTGTGTTAATCAGAAAAAAACTAATGCATACAGGTTTAAAACAACACAAGGATGAGTAAATTATGAAAGAATTTTCATTGAACCTATAAAATTCCATCATTTTTTTATTCCTACTATGGGAGTCAGAGGTCACTATCTGCTGTGGGTTTACCATCATTCCTCAAAATATTTTCTTTTGTGTTAATCAGAAGAAAACTAATGCATACACGTTTAAAACAACACAAGGATGAGTAAATTATGAAAAAATTTTCATTTAACATATAAAATTCCTTCATTTTTTTATTCCTACTATGGGAGTCAATGGTCACTATCTGATGGGTTTACCATCATTCCTCAAAATATTTTCTATTGTGTTAATCAGAAAAAAACTAATGCATACAGGTTTAAAACAACACGAGGATGAGTAAATTATGAAAGAATTTTCATTGAACCTATAAAATTCCATCATTTTTTTATTCCTACTATGGGAGTCAATGGTCACTATCTGCTGTGGGTTTACCCTCATTCCTCAAAATATTTTCTTTTGTGTTAATCAGAAGAAAACTAATGCATACACGTTTAAAACAACACAAGGATGAGTAAATTATGAAATAATTTTCATTTAACATATAAAATTCCTTCATTTTTTTATTCCTACTATGGGAGTCAATGGTCACTATCTGATGGGTTTACCATCATTCCTCAAAATATTTTCTTTTGTGTTAATCAGAAAAAAACTAATGCATACAGGTTTAAAACAACACAAGGATGAGTAAATTATGAAAGAATTTTCATTGAACCTATAAAATTCCATCATTTTTTTATTCCTACTATGGGAGTCAATGGTCACTATCTGCTGTGGGTTTACCATCATTCCTCAAAATATTTTATTTTGTGTTAATCAGAAAAAAACTAATGCATACAGGTTTAAAACAACACGAGGATGAGTAAATTATGAAAGAATTTTCATTGAACCTATAAAATTCCATCTTTTTTTATTCCTGCTATGGGAGTCAATGGTCACTATCTGCTGTGGTTTACCATCATACCTCAAAATATTTTATTTTGTGTTAATCAGAAAAAAACTAATGCATACAGGTTTAAAACAACACAAGGATGAGTAAATTATGAAAGAATTTTCATTGAACCTATAAAATTCCATCATTTTTTTATTCCTACTATGGGAGTCAATGGTAACTATCTGCTGTGGTTTACCATCATTCCTCAAAATATTTTCTTTTGTGTTAATCAGAAAAAAACTAATGCATACAGGTTTAAAACAACACAAGGATGAGTAAATTATGAAAGAATTTTCATTGAACCTATAAAATTCCATCATTTTTTTATTCCTACTATGGGAGTCAATGGTCACTATCTGCTGTGGGTTTACCATCATTCCTCAAAATATTTTCTTTTGTGTTAATCAGAAGAAAACTAATGCATACACGTTTAAAACAACACAAGGATGAGTAAATTATGAAATAATTTTCATTTAACATATAAAATTCCTTCATTTTTTTATTCCTACTATGGGAGTCAATGGTCACTATCTGATGGGTTTACCATCATTCCTCAAAATATTTTCTTTTGTGTTAATCAGAAAAAAACTAATGCATACAGGTTTAAAACAACACGAGGATGAGTAAATTATGAAAGAATTTTCATTGAACCTATAAAATTCCATCTTTTTTTTATTCCTACTATGTGAGTCAATGGTCACTATCTGTTGTGGTTTACCATCATACCTCAAAATATTTTCTTTTGTGTTAATCAGAAAAAAACTAATGCATACAGGTTTAAAACAACACAAGGATGAGTAAATTATGAAAGAATTTTCATTGAACCTATAAAATTCCATCATTTTTTTTATTCCTACTATGGGAGTCAATGGTCACTATCTGATGGGTTTACCATCATTCCTCAAAATATTTTCTTTTGTGTTAATCAGAAAAAAAACTAATGCATACAGGTTTAAAACAACACAAGGATGAGTAAATTATGAAAGTTTTTTCATTGAACCTATAAAATTCCATCATTTTTTTATTCCTACTATGGGAGTCAATGGGCACTATCTGCTGTGGGTTTACCATCATTCCTCAAAATATTTTCTTTTGTGTTAATCAGAAAAAAACTAATGCATACACGTTTAAAACAACACAAGGATGAGTAAATTATGAAATAATTTTCATTTAACATATAAAATTCCTTCATTTTTTTATTCCTACTATGGGAGTCAATGGTCACTCTCTGCTGTGGTTTACCATCATTCCTCAAAATATTTTCTTTTGTGTTAATCAGAAAAAAACTAATGCATACAGGTTTAAAACAACACAAGGATGAGTAAATTATGAAAGAATTTTCATTGAACCTATCAAATTCCATCATTTTTTTATTCCTACTATGGGAGTCAATGGTCACTATCTGCTGTGGGTTTACCATCATTCCTCAAAATATTTTCTTTTGTGTTAATCAGAAGAAAACTAATGCATACAGGTTTAAAACAACACAAGGATGAGTAAATTATGAAATAATTTTCATTTAACATATAAAATTCCTTCATTTTTTTATTCCTACTATGGGAGTCAATGGTCACTATCTGATGGGTTTACCATCATTCCTCAAAATATTTTCTTTTGTGTTAATCAGAAGAAAACTAATGCATACACGTTTAAAACAACACAAGGATGAGTAAATTATGAAATAATTTTCATTTAACATATAAAATTCCTTCATTTTTTTATTCCTACTATGGGAGTCAATGGTCACTATCTGATGGGTTTACCATCATTCCTCAAAATATTTTCTATTGTGTTAATCAGAAAAAAACTAATGCATACAGGTTTAAAACAACACGAGGATGAGTAAATTATGAAAGAATTTTCATTGAACCTATAAAATTCCATCTTTTTTTATTCCTACTATGGGAGTCAATGGTCACTATCTGCTGTGGTTTACCATCATTCCTCAAAATATTTTCTTTTGTGTTAATCAGAAAAAAACTAATGCATACAGGTTTAAAACAACACAAGGATGAGTAAATTATGAAAGAATTTTCATTAAACCTATAAAATTCCATCATTTTTTTATTCCTACTATGGGAGTCAATGGGCACTATCTGCTGTGGGTTTACCATCATTCCTCAAAATATTTTCTTTTGTGTTAATCAGAAAAAAACTAATGCATACAGGTTTAAAACAACACAAGGATGAGTAAATTATGAAAGAATATTCATTTAACCTATAAAATTCCATCATTTTTTTATTCCTACTATGGGAGTCAATGGTCACTATCTGCTGTGGTTTACCATCATACCTCAAAATATTTTCTTTTGTGTTAATCAGAAGAAAACTAATGCATACAGGTTTAAAACAACACAAGGATGAGTAAATTATGAAATAATTTTCATTTAACATATAAAATTCCTTCATTTTTTTATTCCTACTATGGGAGTCAATGGTCACTATCTGATGGGTTTACCATCATTCCTCAAAATATTTTCTTTTGTGTTAATCAGAAGAAAACTAATGCATACACGTTTAAAACAACACAAGGATGAGTAAATTATGAAATAATTTTCATTTACCATATAAAATTCCTTCATTTTTTTATTCCTACTATGGGAGTCAATGGTCACTATCTGATGGGTTTACCATCATTCCTCAAAATATTTTCTATTGTGTTAATCAGAAAAAAACTAATGCATACAGGTTTAAAACAACACGAGGATGAGTAAATTATGAAAGAATTTTCATTGAACCTATAAAATTCCATCTTTTTTTATTCCTACTATGGGAGTCAATGGTCACTATCTGCTGTGGTTTACCATCATTCCTCAAAATATTTTCTTTTGTGTTAATCAGAAAAAAACTAATGCATACAGGTTTAAAACAACACAAGGATGAGTAAATTATGAAAGAATTTTCATTAAACCTATAAAATTCCATCATTTTTTTATTCCTACTATGGGAGTCAATGGGCACTATCTGCTGTGGGTTTACCATCATTCCTCAAAATATTTTCTTTTGTGTTAATCAGAAAAAAACTAATGCATACAGGTTTAAAACAACACAAGGATGAGTAAATTATGAAAGAATATTCATTTAACCTATAAAATTCCATCATTTTTTTATTCCTACTATGGGAGTCAATGGTCACTATCTGCTGTGGGTTTACCATCATTCCTCAAAATATTTTCTTTTGTGTTAATCAGAAAAAAACTAATGCATACAGTTTTAAAACAACACGAGGATGAGTAAATTATGAAAGAATTTTCATTGAACCTATAAAATTCCATCATTTTTTTATTCCTACTATGGGAGTCAATGGTCACTATCTGCTGTGGGTTTACCATCATTCCTCAAAATATTTTCTTTTGTGTTAATCAGAAGAAAACTAATGCATACACGTTTAAAACAACACAAGGATGAGAAAATTATGAAATAATTTTCATTCAACATATAAAATTCCTTCATTTTTTTATTCCTACTATGGGAGTCAATGGTCACTATCTGATGGGTTAACCATCATTCCTCAAAATATTTTCTATTGTGTTAATCAGAAAAAAACTAATGCATACAGGTTTAAAACAACACAAGGATGAGTAAATTATGAAAGAATTTTCATTGAACCTATAAAATTCCATCTTTTTTTTATTCCTACTATGGGAGTCAATGGTCACTATCTGCTGTGGTTTACCATCATACCTCAAAATATTTTATTTTGTGTTAATCAGAAAAAAACTAATGCATACAGGTTTAAAACAACACAAGGATGAGTAAATTATGAAAGAATTTTCATTGAACCTATAAAATTCCATCATTTTTTTATTCCTACTATGGGAGTCAATGGTAACTATCTGCTGTGGGTTTACCATCATTCCTCAAAATATTTTCTTTTGTGTTAATTTAGAAAAAAACTAATGCATACAGGTTTAAAACAACACAAGGATGAGTAAATTATGAAAGTTTTTTCATTGAACCTATCAAATTCCATCATTTTTTTATTCCTACTATGGGAGTCAATGGTCACTATCTGCTGTGGTTTACCATCATTCCTCAAAATATTTTCTTTTGTGTTAATCAGAAAAAAACTAATGCATACAGGTTTAAAACAACACAAGGATGAGTAAATTATGAAAGAATTTTCATTGAACCTATAAAATTCCATCATTTTTTTATTCCTACTATGGGAGTCAATGGTGACTATCTGCTGTGGGTTTACCATCATTCCTCAAAATATTTTCTTTTGTGTTAATTTAGAAAAAACTAATGCATACAGGTTTAAAACAACACAAGGATGAGTAAATTATGAAAGTTTTTTCATTGAACCTATAAATTTCCATCATTTTTTTATTCCTACTATGGGAGTCAATGGTCACTATCTGCTGTGGGTTTACCATCATTCCTCAAAATATTTTCTTTTGTGTTAATCAGAAAAAAACTAATGCATACAGTTTTAAAACAACACGAGGATGAGTAAATTATGAAAGAATTTTCATTGAACCTATAAAATTCCATCATTTTTTTATTCCTACTATGGGAGTCAATGGTCACTATCTGCTGTGGGTTTACCATCATTCCTCAAAATATTTTCTTTTGTGTTAATCAGAAGAAAACTAATGCATACACGTTTAAAACAAAACAAGGATGAGTAAATTATGAAATAATTTTCATTTACATATAAAATTCCTTCATTTTTTTATTCCTACTATGGGAGTCAATGGTCACTATCTGATGGGTTTACCATCATTCCTCAAAATATTTTCTATTGTGTTAATCAGAAAAAAACTAATGCATACAGGTTTAAAACAACACAAGGATGAGTAAATTATGAAAGAATTTTCATTGAACCTATAAAATTCCATCTTTTTTTTATTCCTACTATGGGAGTCAATGGTCACTATCTGCTGTGGCTTACCATCATTCCTCAAAATATTTTCTTTTGTGTTAATCAGAAAAAAACTAATGCATACAGGTTTAAAACAACACAAGGATGAGTAAATTATGAAAGAATTTTCATTAAACCTATAAAATTCCATCATTTTTTTATTCCTACTATGGGAGTCAATGGTAACTATCTGCTGTGGGTTTACCATCATTCCTCAAAATATTTTCTTTTGTGTTAATCAGAAAAAAACTAATGCATACAGGTTTAAAACAACACAAGGATGAGTAAATTATGAAAGAATTTTCATTGAACCTATAAAATTCCATCTTTTTTCTTATTCCTACTATGGGAGTCAATGGTCACTATCTGCTGTGGTTTACCATCATACCTCAAAATATTTTATTTTGTGTTAATCAGAAAAAAACTAATGCATACAGGTTTAAAACAACACAAGGATGAGTAAATTATGAAAGAATTTTCATTGAACCTATAAAATTCCATCATTTTTTTATTCCTACTATGGGAGTCAATGGTAACTATCTGCTGTGGGTTTACCATCATTCCTCAAAATATTTTCTTTTGTGTTAATCAGAAAAAAAACTAATGCATACAGGTTTAAAACAACACAAGGATGAGTAAATTATGAAAGTTTTTTCATTGAACCTATAAAATTCCATCATTTTTTTATTCCTACTATGGGAGTCAATGGTCACTATCTGCTGTGGGTTTACCATCATTCCTCAAAATATTTTCTTTTGTGTTAATCAGAAAAAAACTAATGCATACACGTTTAAAACAACACAAGGATGAGTAAATTATGAAATAATTTTCATTTAACATATAAAATTCCTTCATTTTTTTATTCCTACTATGGGAGTCAATGGTCACTCTCTGCTGTGGTTTACCATCATTCCTCAAAATATTTTCTTTTGTGTTAATCAGAAAAAAACTAATGCATACAGGTTTAAAACAACACAAGGATGAGTAAATTATGAAAGAATTTTCATTGAACCTATAAAATTCCATCATTTTTTTATTCCTACTATGGGAGTCAGAGGTCACTATCTGCTGTGGGTTTACCATCATTCCTCAAAATATTTTCTTTTGTGTTAATCAGAAGAAAACTAATGCATACACGTTTAAAACAACACAAGGATGAGTAAATTATGAAATAATTTTCATTTAACATATAAAATTCCTTCATTTTTTTATTCCTACTATGGGAGTCAATGGTCACTATCTGATGGGTTTACCATCATTCCTCAAAATATTTTCTATTGTGTTAATCAGAAAAAAACTAATGCATACAGGTTTAAAACAACACGAGGATGAGTAAATTATGAAAGAATTTTCATTGAACCTATAAAATTCCATCATTTTTTTATTCCTACTATGGGAGTCAATGGTCACTATCTGCTGTGGGTTTACCATCATTCCTCAAAATATTTTCTTTTGTGTTAATCAGAAAAAAACTAATGCATACAGTTTTAAAACAACACGAGGATGAGTAAATTATGAAAGAATTTTCATTGAACCTATAAAATTCCATCATTTTTTTATTCCTACTATGGGAGTCAATGGTCACTATCTGCTGTGGGTTTACCATCATTCCTCAAAATATTTTCTTTTGTGTTAATCAGAAGAAAACTAATGCATACACGTTTAAAACAAAACAAGGATGAGTAAATTATGAAATAATTTTCATTTACATATAAAATTCCTTCATTTTTTTATTCCTACTATGGGAGTCAATGGTCACTATCTGATGGGCTTACCATCATTCCTCAAAATATTTTCTATTGTGTTAATCAGAAAAAAACTAATGCATACAGGTTTAAAACAACACGAGGATGAGTAAATTATGAAAGAATTTTCATTAAACCTATAAAATTCCATAATTTTTTTATTCCTACTATGGGAGTCAATGGGCACTATCTGCTGTGGGTTTACCATCATTCCTCAAAATATTTTCTTTTGTGTTAATCAGAAAAAAACTAATGCATACAGTTTTAAAACAACACAAGGATGAGTAAATTATGAAAGAATATTCATTTAACCTATAAAATTCCATCATTTTTTTATTCCTACTATGGGAGTCAATGGTCACTATCTGCTGTGGGTTTACCATCATTCCTCAAAATATTTTCTTTTGTGTTAATCAGAAGAAAACTAATGCATACACGTTTAAAACAACACAAGGATGAGTAAATTATGAAATAATTTTCATTCAACCTATAAAATTCCATCATTTTTTTATTCCTACTATGGGAGTCAATGGTCACTATCTGATGGGTTTACCATCATTCCTCAAAATATTTTCTATTGTGTTAATCAGAAAAAAACTAATGCATACAGGTTTAAAACAACACGAGGATGAGTAAATTATGAAAGAATTTTCATTGAACCTATAAAATTCCATCATTTTTTTATTCCTACTATGGGAGTCAATGGTCACTATCTGCTGTGGGTTTACCCTCATTTCTCAAAATATTTTCTTTTGTGTTAATCAGAAGAAAACTAATGCATACACGTTTAAAACAACACAAGGATGAGTAAATTATGAAATAATTTTCATTTAACATATAAAATTCCTTCATTTTTTTATTCCTACTATGGGAGTCAATGGTCACTATCTGATGGGTTTACCATCATTCCTCAAAATATTTTCTATTGTGTTAATCAGAAAAAAACTAATGCATACAGGTTTAAAACAACACGAGGATGAGTAAATTATGAAAGAATTTTCATTGAACCTATAAAATTCCATCTTTTTTTATTCCTACTATGGGAGTCAATGGTCACTATCTGCTGTGGTTTACCATCATTCCTCAAAATATTTTCTTTTGTGTTAATCAGAAAAAAACTAATGCATACAGGTTTAAAACAACACAAGGATGAGTAAATTATGAAAGAATTTTCATTAAACCTATAAAATTCCATAATTTTTTTATTCCTACTATGGGAGTCAATGGGCACTATCTGCTGTGGGTTTACCATCATTCCTCAAAATATTTTCTTTTGTGTTAATCAGAAAAAAACTAATGCATACAGTTTTAAAACAACACAAGGATGAGTAAATTATGAAAGAATATTCATTTAACCTATAAAATTCCATCATTTTTTTATTCCTACTATGGGAGTCAATGGTCACTATCTGCTGTGGGTTTACCATCATTCCTCAAAATATTTTCTTTTGTGTTAATCAGAAGAAAACTAATGCATACACGTTTAAAACAACACAAGGATGAGTAAATTATGAAATAATTTTCATTCAACCTATAAAATTCCATCATTTTTTTATTCCTACTATGGGAGTCAATGGTCACTATCTGATGGGTTTACCATCATTCCTCAAAATATTTTCTATTGTGTTAATCAGAAAAAAACTAATGCATACAGGTTTAAAACAACACGAGGATGAGTAAATTATGAAAGAATTTTCATTGAACCTATAAAATTCCATCATTTTTTTATTCCTACTATGGGAGTCAATGGTCACTATCTGCTGTGGGTTTACCCTCATTTCTCAAAATATTTTCTTTTGTGTTAATCAGAAGAAAACTAATGCATACACGTTTAAAACAACACAAGGATGAGTAAATTATGAAATAATTTTCATTTAACATATAAAATTCCTTCATTTTTTTATTCCTACTATGGGAGTCAATGGTCACTATCTGCTGTGGGTTTACCCTCATTCCTCAAAATATTTTCTTTTGTGTTAATCAGAAAAAAACTAATGCATACAGGTTTAAAACAACACAAGGATGAGTAAATTATGAAAGAATTTTCATTGAACCTATAAAATTCCATCATTTTTTTATTCCTACTATGGGAGTCAATGGTCACTATCTGATGGGTTTACCATCATTCCTCAAAATATTTTCTTTTGTGTTAATCAGAAGAAAACTAATGCATACACGTTTAAAACAACACAAGGATGAGTAAATTATGAAATAATTTTCATTTAACATATAAAATTCCTTCATTTTTTTATTCCTACTATGGGAGTCAATGGTCACTATCTGATGGGTTTACCATCATTCCTCAAAATATTTTCTATTGTGTTAATCAGAAAAAAACTAATGCATACAGGTTTAAAACAACACGAGGATGAGTAAATTATGAAAGAATTTTCATTGAACCTATAAAATTCCATCTTTTTTTATTCCTACTATGGGAGTCAATGGTCACTATCTGCTGTGGTTTACCATCATTCCTCAAAATATTTTCTTTTGTGTTAATCAGAAAAAAACTAATGCATACAGGTTTAAAACAACACAAGGATGAGTAAATTATGAAAGAATTTTCATTAAACCTATAAAATTCCATCATTTTTTTATTCCTACTATGGGAGTCAATGGGCACTATCTGCTGTGGGTTTACCATCATTCCTCAAAATATTTTCTTTTGTGTTAATCAGAAAAAAACTAATGCATACAGGTTTAAAACAACACAAGGATGAGTAAATTATGAAAGAATATTCATTTAACCTATAAAATTCCATCATTTTTTTATTCCTACTATGGGAGTCAATGGTCACTATCTGCTGTGGGTTTACCATCATTCCTCAAAATATTTTCTTTTGTGTTAATCAGAAAAAAACTAATGCATACAGTTTTAAAACAACACGAGGATGAGTAAATTATGAAAGAATTTTCATTGAACCTATAAAATTCCATCATTTTTTTATTCCTACTATGGGAGTCAATGGTCACTATCTGCTGTGGGTTTACCATCATTCCTCAAAATATTTTCTTTTGTGTTAATCAGAAGAAAACTAATGCATACACGTTTAAAACAACACAAGGATGAGTAAATTATGAAATAATTTTCATTCAACATATAAAATTCCTTCATTTTTTTATTCCTACTATGGGAGTCAATGGTCACTATCTGATGGGTTTACCATCATTCCTCAAAATATTTTCTATTGTGTTAATCAGAAAAAAACTAATGCATACAGGTTTAAAACAACACAAGGATGAGTAAATTATGAAAGAATTTTCATTGAACCTATAAAATTCCATCTTTTTTTTATTCCTACTATGGGAATCAATGGTCACTATCTGCTGTGGTTTACCATCATACCTCAAAATATTTTATTTTGTGTTAATCAGAAAAAAACTAATGCATACAGGTTTAAAACAACACAAGGATGAGTAAATTATGAAAGAATTTTCATTGAACCTATAAAATTCCATCATTTTTTTATTCCTACTATGGGAGTCAATGGTAACTATCTGCTGTGGGTTTACCATCATTCCTCAAAATATTTTCTTTTGTGTTAATTTAGAAAAAAACTAATGCATACAGGTTTAAAACAACACAAGGATGAGTAAATTATGAAAGTTTTTTCATTGAACCTATCAAATTCCATCATTTTTTTATTCCTACTATGGGAGTCAATGGTCACTATCTGCTGTGGTTTACCATCATTCCTCAAAATATTTTCTTTTGTGTTAATCAGAAAAAAACTAATGCATACAGGTTTAAAACAACACAAGGATGAGTAAATTATGAAAGAATTTTCATTGAACCTATAAAATTCCATCATTTTTTTATTCCTACTATGGGAGTCAATGGTAACTATCTGCTGTGGGTTTACCATCATTCCTCAAAATATTTTCTTTTGTGTTAATCAGAAAAAAACTAATGCATACAGGTTTAAAACAACACAAGGATGAGTAAATTATGAAAGTTTTTTCATTGAACCTATAAAATTCCATCATTTTTTTATTCCTACTATGGGAGTCAATGGTCACTATCTGCTGTGGGTTTACCATCATTCCTCAAAATATTTTCTTTTGTGTTAATCAGAAAAAAACTAATGCATACACGTTTAAAACAACACAAGGATGAGTAAATTATGAAATAATTTTCATTTAACATATAAAATTCCTTCATTTTTTTATTCCTACTATGGGAGTCAATGGTCACTATCTGCTGTGGGTTTACCATCATTCCTCAAAATATTTTCTTTTGTGTTAATCAGAAAAAAACTAATGCATACAGTTTTAAAACAACACGAGGATGAGTAAATTATGAAAGAATTTTCATTGAACCTATAAAATTCCATCATTTTTTTATTCCTACTATGGGAGTCAATGGTCACTATCTGCTGTGGGTTTACCATCATTCCTCAAAATATTTTCTTTTGTGTTAATCAGAAGAAAACTAATGCATACACGTTTAAAACAACACAAGGATGAGTAAATTATGAAATAATTTTCATTCAACATATAAAATTCCTTCATTTTTTTATTCCTACTATGGGAGTCAATGGTCACTATCTGATGGGTTTACCATCATTCCTCAAAATATTTTCTATTGTGTTAATCAGAAAAAAACTAATGCATACAGGTTTAAAACAACACAAGGATGAGTAAATTATGAAAGAATTTTCATTGAACCTATAAAATTCCATCTTTTTTTTATTCCTACTATGGGAGTCAATGGTCACTATCTGCTGTGGTTTACCATCATACCTCAAAATATTTTATTTTGTGTTAATCAGAAAAAAACTAATGCATACAGGTTTAAAACAACACAAGGATGAGTAAATTATGAAAGAATTTTCATTGAACCTATAAAATTCCATCATTTTTTTATTCCTACTATGGGAGTCAATGGTAACTATCTGCTGTGGGTTTACCATCATTCCTCAAAATATTTTCTTTTGTGTTAATTTAGAAAAAAACTAATGCATACAGGTTTAAAACAACACAAGGATGAGTAAATTATGAAAGTTTTTTCATTGAACCTATCAAATTCCATCATTTTTTTATTCCTACTATGGGAGTCAATGGTCACTATCTGCTGTGGTTTACCATCATTCCTCAAAATATTTTCTTTTGTGTTAATCAGAAAAAAACTAATGCATACAGGTTTAAAACAACACAAGGATGAGTAAATTATGAAAGAATTTTCATTGAACCTATAAAATTCCATCATTTTTTTATTCCTACTATGGGAGTCAATGGTAACTATCTGCTGTGGGTTTACCATCATTCCTCAAAATATTTTCTTTTGTGTTAATCAGAAAAAAACTAATGCATACAGGTTTAAAACAACACAAGGATGAGTAAATTATGAAAGTTTTTTCATTGAACCTATAAAATTCCATCATTTTTTTATTCCTACTATGGGAGTCAATGGTCACTATCTGCTGTGGGTTTACCATCATTCCTCAAAATATTTTCTTTTGTGTTAATCAGAAAAAAACTAATGCATACACGTTTAAAACAACACAAGGATGAGTAAATTATGAAATAATTTTCATTTAACATATAAAATTCCTTCATTTTTTTATTCCTACTATGGGAGTCAATGGTCACTCTCTGCTGTGGTTTACCATCATTCCTCAAAATATTTTCTTTTGTGTTAATCAGAAAAAAACTAATGCATACAGGTTTAAAACAACACAAGGATGAGTAAATTATGAAAGAATTTTCATTGAACCTATAAAATTCCATCATTTTTTTATTCCTACTATGGGAGTCAGAGGTCACTATCTGCTGTGGGTTTACCATCATTCCTCAAAATATTTTCTTTTGTGTTAATCAGAAGAAAACTAATGCATACACGTTTAAAACAACACAAGGATGAGTAAATTATGAAAAAATTTTCATTTAACATATAAAATTCCTTCATTTTTTTATTCCTACTATGGGAGTCAATGGTCACTATCTGATGGGTTTACCATCATTCCTCAAAATATTTTCTATTGTGTTAATCAGAAAAAAACTAATGCATACAGGTTTAAAACAACACGAGGATGAGTAAATTATGAAAGAATTTTCATTGAACCTATAAAATTCCATCATTTTTTTATTCCTACTATGGGAGTCAATGGTCACTATCTGCTGTGGGTTTACCATCATTCCTCAAAATATTTTATTTTGTGTTAATCAGAAAAAAACTAATGCATACAGGTTTAAAACAACACGAGGATGAGTAAATTATGAAAGAATTTTCATTGAACCTATAAAATTCCATCTTTTTTTATTCCTGCTATGGGAGTCAATGGTCACTATCTGCTGTGGTTTACCATCATACCTCAAAATATTTTATTTTGTGTTAATCAGAAAAAAACTAATGCATACAGGTTTAAAACAACACAAGGATGAGTAAATTATGAAAGAATTTTCATTGAACCTATAAAATTCCATCATTTTTTTATTCCTACTATGGGAGTCAATGGTAACTATCTGCTGTGGTTTACCATCATTCCTCAAAATATTTTCTTTTGTGTTAATCAGAAAAAAACTAATGCATACAGGTTTAAAACAACACAAGGATGAGTAAATTATGAAAGAATTTTCATTGAACCTATAAAATTCCATCATTTTTTTATTCCTACTATGGGAGTCAATGGTCACTATCTGCTGTGGGTTTACCATCATTCCTCAAAATATTTTCTTTTGTGTTAATCAGAAGAAAACTAATGCATGCACGTTTAAAACAACACAAGGATGAGTAAATTATGAAATAATTTTCATTTAACATATAAAATTCCTTCATTTTTTTATTCCTACTATGGGAGTCAATGGTCACTATCTGATGGGTTTACCATCATTCCTCAAAATATTTTCTTTTGTGTTAATCAGAAAAAAACTAATGCATACAGGTTTAAAACAACACGAGGATGAGTAAATTATGAAAGAATTTTCATTGAACCTATAAAATTCCATCTTTTTTTTATTCCTACTATGTGAGTCAATGGTCACTATCTGTTGTGGTTTACCATCATACCTCAAAATATTTTCTTTTGTGTTAATCAGAAAAAAACTAATGCATACAGGTTTAAAACAACACAAGGATGAGTAAATTATGAAAGAATTTTCATTGAACCTATAAAATTCCATCATTTTTTTTATTCCTACTATGGGAGTCAATGGTCACTATCTGATGGGTTTACCATCATTCCTCAAAATATTTTCTTTTGTGTTAATCAGAAAAAAAACTAATGCATACAGGTTTAAAACAACACAAGGATGAGTAAATTATGAAAGTTTTTTCATTGAACCTATAAAATTCCATCATTTTTTTATTCCTACTATGGGAGTCAATGGGCACTATCTGCTGTGGGTTTACCATCATTCCTCAAAATATTTTCTTTTGTGTTAATCAGAAAAAAAAACTAATGCATACACGTTTAAAACAACACAAGGATGAGTAAATTATGAAATAATTTTCATTTAACATATAAAATTCCTTCATTTTTTTATTCCTACTATGGGAGTCAATGGTCACTCTCTGCTGTGGTTTACCATCATTCCTCAAAATATTTTCTTTTGTGTTAATCAGAAAAAAACTAATGCATACAGGTTTAAAACAACACAAGGATGAGTAAATTATGAAAGAATTTTCATTGAACCTATCAAATTCCATCATTTTTTTATTCCTACTATGGGAGTCAATGGTCACTATCTGCTGTGGGTTTACCATCATTCCTCAAAATATTTTCTTTTGTGTTAATCAGAAGAAAACTAATGCATACAGGTTTAAAACAACACAAGGATGAGTAAATTATGAAATAATTTTCATTTAACATATAAAATTCCTTCATTTTTTTATTCCTACTATGGGAGTCAATGGTCACTATCTGATGGGTTTACCATCATTCCTCAAAATATTTTCTTTTGTGTTAATCAGAAGAAAACTAATGCATACACGTTTAAAACAACACAAGGATGAGTAAATTATGAAATAATTTTCATTTAACATATAAAATTCCTTCATTTTTTTATTCCTACTATGGGAGTCAATGGTCACTATCTGATGGGTTTACCATCATTCCTCAAAATATTTTCTATTGTGTTAATCAGAAAAAAACTAATGCATACAGGTTTAAAACAACACGAGGATGAGTAAATTATGAAAGAATTTTCATTGAACCTATAAAATTCCATCTTTTTTTATTCCTACTATGGGAGTCAATGGTCACTATCTGCTGTGGTTTACCATCATTCCTCAAAATATTTTCTTTTGTGTTAATCAGAAAAAAACTAATGCATACAGGTTTAAAACAACACAAGGATGAGTAAATTATGAAAGAATTTTCATTAAACCTATAAAATTCCATCATTTTTTTATTCCTACTATGGGAGTCAATGGGCACTATCTGCTGTGGGTTTACCATCATTCCTCAAAATATTTTCTTTTGTGTTAATCAGAAAAAAACTAATGCATACAGGTTTAAAACAACACAAGGATGAGTAAATTATGAAAGAATATTCATTTAACCTATAAAATTCCATCATTTTTTTATTCCTACTATGGGAGTCAATGGTCACTATCTGCTGTGGGTTTACCATCATTCCTCAAAATATTTTCTTTTGTGTTAATCAGAAAAAAACTAATGCATACAGTTTTAAAACAACACGAGGATGAGTAAATTATGAAAGAATTTTCATTGAACCTATAAAATTCCATCATTTTTTTATTCCTACTATGGGAGTCAATGGTCACTATCTGCTGTGGGTTTACCATCATTCCTCAAAATATTTTCTTTTGTGTTAATCAGAAGAAAACTAATGCATACACGTTTAAAACAACACAAGGATGAGTAAATTATGAAATAATTTTCATTCAACATATAAAATTCCTTCATTTTTTTATTCCTACTATGGGAGTCAATGGTCACTATCTGATGGGTTTACCATCATTCCTCAAAATATTTTCTATTGTGTTAATCAGAAAAAAACTAATGCATACAGGTTTAAAACAACACAAGGATGAGTAAATTATGAAAGAATTTTCATTGAACCTATAAAATTCCATCTTTTTTTTATTCCTACTATGGGAGTCAATGGTCACTATCTGCTGTGGTTTACCATCATTCCTCAAAATATTTTCTTTTGTGTTAATCAGAAAAAAACTAATGCATACAGGTTTAAAACAACACAAGGATGAGTAAATTATGAAAGAATTTTCATTAAACCTATAAAATTCCATCATTTTTTTATTCCTACTATGGGAGTCAATGGTAACTATCTGCTGTGGGTTTACCATCATTCCTCAAAATATTTTCTTTTGTGTTAATCAGAAAAAAACTAATGCATACAGGTTTAAAACAACACAAGGATGAGTAAATTATGAAAGAATTTTCATTGAACCTATAAAATTCCATCTTTTTTTTATTCCTACTATGGGAGTCAATGGTCACTATCTGCTGTGGTTTACCATCATACCTCAAAATATTTTCTTTTGTGTTAATCAGAAGAAAACTAATGCATACAGGTTTAAAACAACACAAGGATGAGTAAATTATGAAATAATTTTCATTTAACATATAAAATTCCTTCATTTTTTTATTCCTACTATGGGAGTCAATGGTCACTATCTGATGGGTTTACCATCATTCCTCAAAATATTTTCTATTGTGTTAATCAGAAAAAAACTAATGCATACAGGTTTAAAACAACACGAGGATGAGTAAATTATGAAAGAATTTTCATTGAACCTATAAAATTCCATCTTTTTTTATTCCTACTATGGGAGTCAATGGTCACTATCTGCTGTGGTTTACCATCATTCCTCAAAATATTTTCTTTTGTGTTAATCAGAAAAAAACTAATGCATACAGGTTTAAAACAACACAAGGATGAGTAAATTATGAAAGAATTTTCATTAAACCTATAAAATTCCATCATTTTTTTATTCCTACTATGGGAGTCAATGGGCACTATCTGCTGTGGGTTTACCATCATTCCTCAAAATATTTTCTTTTGTGTTAATCAGAAAAAAACTAATGCATACAGGTTTAAAACAACACAAGGATGAGTAAATTATGAAAGAATATTCATTTAACCTATAAAATTCCTTCATTTTTTTATTCCTACTATGGGAGTCAATGGTCACTATCTGCTGTGGGTTTACCATCATTCCTCAAAATATTTTCTTTTGTGTTAATCAGAAAAAAACTAATGCATACAGTTTTAAAACAACACGAGGATGAGTAAATTATGAAAGAATTTTCATTGAACCTATAAAATTCCATCATTTTTTTATTCCTACTATGGGAGTCAATGGTCACTATCTGCTGTGGGTTTACCATCATTCCTCAAAATATTTTCTTTTGTGTTAATCAGAAGAAAACTAATGCATACACGTTTAAAACAACACAAGGATGAGTAAATTATGAAATAATTTTCATTCAACATATAAAATTCCTTCATTTTTTTATTCCTACTATGGGAGTCAATGGTCACTATCTGATGGGTTTACCATCATTCCTCAAAATATTTTCTATTGTGTTAATCAGAAAAAAACTAATGCATACAGGTTTAAAACAACACAAGGATGAGTAAATTATGAAAGAATTTTCATTGAACCTATAAAATTCCATCTTTTTTTTATTCCTACTATGGGAGTCAATGGTCACTATCTGCTGTGGTTTACCATCATTCCTCAAAATATTTTCTTTTGTGTTAATCAGAAAAAAACTAATGCATACAGGTTTAAAACAACACAAGGATGAGTAAATTATGAAAGAATTTTCATTAAACCTATAAAATTCCATCATTTTTTTATTCCTACTATGGGAGTCAATGGTAACTATCTGCTGTGGGTTTACCATCATTCCTCAAAATATTTTCTTTTGTGTTAATCAGAAAAAAACTAATGCATACAGGTTTAAAACAACACAAGGATGAGTAAATTATGAAAGAATTTTCATTGAACCTATAAAATTCCATCTTTTTTTTATTCCTACTATGGGAGTCAATGGTCACTATCTGCTGTGGTTTACCATCATACCTCAAAATATTTTCTTTTGTGTTAATCAGAAGAAAACTAATGCATACAGGTTTAAAACAACACAAGGATGAGTAAATTATGAAATAATTTTCATTTAACATATAAAATTCCTTCATTTTTTTATTCCTACTATGGGAGTCAATGGTCACTATCTGATGGGTTTACCATCATTCCTCAAAATATTTTATTTTGTGTTAATCAGAAGAAAACTAATGCATACACGTTTAAAACAACACAAGGATGAGTAAATTATGAAATAATTTTCATTTAACATATAAAATTCCTTCATTTTTTTATTCCTACTATGGGAGTCAATGGTCACTATCTGATGGGTTTACCATCATTCCTCAAAATATTTTCTATTGTGTTAATCAGAAAAAAACTAATGCATACAGGTTTAAAACAACACGAGGATGAGTAAATTATGAAAGAATTTTCATTGAACCTATAAAATTCCATCTTTTTTTATTCCTACTATGGGAGTCAATGGTCACTATCTGCTGTGGTTTACCATCATTCCTCAAAATATTTTCTTTTGTGTTAATCAGAAAAAAACTAATGCATACAGGTTTAAAACAACACAAGGATGAGTAAATTATGAAATAATTTTCATTAAACCTATAAAATTCCATCATTTTTTTATTCCTACTATGGGAGTCAATGGGCACTATCTGCTGTGGGTTTACCATCATTCCTCAAAATATTTTCTTTTGTGTTAATCAGAAAAAAACTAATGCATACAGGTTTAAAACAACACAAGGATGAGTAAATTATGAAAGAATATTCATTTAACCTATAAAATTCCATCATTTTTTTATTCCTACTATGGGAGTCAATGGTCACTATCTGCTGTGGGTTTACCATCATTCCTCAAAATATTTTCTTTTGTGTTAATCAGAAAAAAACTAATGCATACAGTTTTAAAACAACACGAGGATGAGTAAATTATGAAAGAATTTTCATTGAACCTATAAAATTCCATCATTTTTTTATTCCTACTATGGGAGTCAATGGTCACTATCTGCTGTGGGTTTACCATCATTCCTCAAAATATTTTCTTTTGTGTTAATCAGAAGAAAACTAATGCATACACGTTTAAAACAACACAAGGATGAGTAAATTATGAAATAATTTTCATTCAACATATAAAATTCCTTCATTTTTTTATTCCTACTATGGGAGTCAATGGTCACTATCTGATGGGTTTACCATCATTCCTCAAAATATTTTCTATTGTGTTAATCAGAAAAAAACTAATGCATACAGGTTTAAAACAACACAAGGATGAGTAAATTATGAAAGAATTTTCATTGAACCTATAAAATTCCATCTTTTTTTTATTCCTACTATGGGAGTCAATGGTCACTATCTGCTGTGGTTTACCATCATTCCTCAAAATATTTTCTTTTGTGTTAATCAGAAAAAAACTAATGCATACAGGTTTAAAACAACACAAGGATGAGTAAATTATGAAAGAATTTTCATTAAACCTATAAAATTCCATCATTTTTTTATTCCTACTATGGGAGTCAATGGTAACTATCTGCTGTGGGTTTACCATCATTCCTCAAAATATTTTCTTTTGTGTTAATCAGAAGAAAACTAATGCATACAGGTTTAAAACAACACAAGGATGAGTAAATTATGAAATAATTTTCATTTAACATATAAAATTCCTTCATTTTTTTATTCCTACTATGGGAGTCAATGGTCACTATCTGCTGTGGTTTACCATCATTCCTCAAAATATTTTCTTTTGTGTTAATCAGAAAAAAACTAATGCATACAGGTTTAAAACAACACAAGGATGAGTAAATTATGAAAGAATTTTCATTAAACCTATAAAATTCCATCATTTTTTTATTCCTACTATGGGAGTCAATGGGCACTATCTGCTGTGGGTTTACCATCATTCCTCAAAATATTTTCTTTTGTGTTAATCAGAAAAAAACTAATGCATACAGGTTTAAAACAACACAAGGATGAGTAAATTATGAAAGAATATTCATTTAACCTATAAAATTCCTTCATTTTTTTATTCCTACTATGGGAGTCAATGGTCACTATCTGCTGTGGGTTTACCATCATTCCTCAAAATATTTTCTTTTGTGTTAATCAGAAAAAAACTAATGCATACAGTTTTAAAACAACACGAGGATGAGTAAATTATGAAAGAATTTTCATTGAACCTATAAAATTCCATCATTTTTTTATTCCTACTATGGGAGTCAATGGTCACTATCTGCTGTGGGTTTACCATCATTCCTCAAAATATTTTCTTTTGTGTTAATCAGAAGAAAACTAATGCATACACGTTTAAAACAACACAAGGATGAGTAAATTATGAAATAATTTTCATTCAACATATAAAATTCCTTCATTTTTTTATTCCTACTATGGGAGTCAATGGTCACTATCTGATGGGTTTACCATCATTCCTCAAAATATTTTCTATTGTGTTAATCAGAAAAAAACTAATGCATACAGGTTTAAAACAACACAAGGATGAGTAAATTATGAAAGAATTTTCATTGAACCTATAAAATTCCATCTTTTTTTTATTCCTACTATGGGAGTCAATGGTCACTATCTGCTGTGGTTTACCATCATTCCTCAAAATATTTTCTTTTGTGTTAATCAGAAAAAAACTAATGCATACAGGTTTAAAACAACACAAGGATGAGTAAATTATGAAAGAATTTTCATTAAACCTATAAAATTCCATCATTTTTTTATTCCTACTATGGGAGTCAATGGTAACTATCTGCTGTGGGTTTACCATCATTCCTCAAAATATTTTCTTTTGTGTTAATCAGAAAAAAACTAATGCATACAGGTTTAAAACAACACAAGGATGAGTAAATTATGAAAGAATTTTCATTGAACCTATAAAATTCCATCTTTTTTTTATTCCTACTATGGGAGTCAATGGTCACTATCTGCTGTGGTTTACCATCATACCTCAAAATATTTTCTTTTGTGTTAATCAGAAGAAAACTAATGCATACAGGTTTAAAACAACACAAGGATGAATAAATTATGAAATAATTTTCATTTAACATATAAAATTCCTTCATTTTTTTATTCCTACTATGGGAGTCAATGGTCACTATCTGATGGGTTTACCATCATTCCTCAAAATATTTTCTTTTGTGTTAATCAGAAGAAAACTAATGCATACACGTTTAAAACAACACAAGGATGAGTAAATTATGAAATAATTTTCATTTAACATATAAAATTCCTTCATTTTTTTATTCCTACTATGGGAGTCAATGGTCACTATCTGATGGGTTTACCATCATTCCTCAAAATATTTTCTATTGTGTTAATCAGAAAAAAACTAATGCATACAGGTTTAAAACAACACGAGGATGAGTAAATTATGAAAGAATTTTCATTGAACCTATAAAATTCCATCTTTTTTTATTCCTACTATGGGAGTCAATGGTCACTATCTGCTGTGGTTTACCATCATTCCTCAAAATATTTTCTTTTGTGTTAATCAGAAAAAAACTAATGCATACAGGTTTAAAACAACACAAGGATGAGTAAATTATGAAAGAATTTTCATTAAACCTATAAAATTCCATCATTTTTTTATTCCTACTATGGGAGTCAATGGGCACTATCTGCTGTGGGTTTACCATCATTCCTCAAAATATTTTCTTTTGTGTTAATCAGAAAAAAACTAATGCATACAGGTTTAAAACAACACAAGGATGAGTAAATTATGAAAGAATATTCATTTAACCTATAAAATTCCATCATTTTTTTATTCCTACTATGGGAGTCAATGGTCACTATCTGCTGTGGGTTTACCATCATACCTCAAAATATTTTCTTTTGTGTTAATCAGAAAAAAACTAATGCATACAGTTTTAAAACAACACGAGGATGAGTAAATTATGAAAGAATTTTCATTGAACCTATAAAATTCCATCATTTTTTTATTCCTACTATGGGAGTCAATGGTCACTATCTGCTGTGGGTTTACCATCATTCCTCAAAATATTTTCTTTTGTGTTAATCAGAAGAAAACTAATGCATACACGTTTAAAACAACACAAGGATGAGTAAATTATGAAATAATTTTCATTCAACATATAAAATTCCTTCATTTTTTTATTCCTACTATGGGAGTCAATGGTCACTATCTGATGGGTTTACCATCATTCCTCAAAATATTTTCTATTGTGTTAATCAGAAAAAAACTAATGCATACAGGTTTAAAACAACACAAGGATGAGTAAATTATGAAAGAATTTTCATTGAACCTATAAAATTCCATCTTTTTTTTATTCCTACTATGGGAGTCAATGGTCACTATCTGCTGTGGTTTACCATCATACCTCAAAATATTTTATTTTGTGTTAATCAGAAAAAAACTAATGCATACAGGTTTAAAACAACACAAGGATGAGTAAATTATGAAAGAATTTTCATTGAACCTATAAAATTCCATCATTTTTTTATTCCTACTATGGGAGTCAATGGTCACTATCTGATGGGTTTACCATCATTCCTCAAAATATTTTCTATTGTGTTAATCAGAAAAAAACTAATGCATACAGGTTTAAAACAACACGAGGATGAGTAAATTATGAAAGAATTTTCATTGAACCTATAAAATTCCATCATTTTTTTATTCCTACTATGGGAGTCAATGGTCACTATCTGCTGTGGGTTTACCATCATTCCTCAAAATATTTTATTTTGTGTTAATCAGAAAAAAACTAATGCATACAGGTTTAAAACAACACGAGGATGAGTAAATTATGAAAGAATTTTCATTGAACCTATAAAATTCCATCTTTTTTTATTCCTGCTATGGGAGTCAATGGTCACTATCTGCTGTGGTTTACCATCATACCTCAAAATATTTTATTTTGTGTTAATCAGAAAAAAACTAATGCATACAGGTTTAAAACAACACAAGGATGAGTAAATTATGAAAGAATTTTCATTGAACCTATAAAATTCCATCATTTTTTTATTCCTACTATGGGAGTCAATGGTAACTATCTGCTGTGGTTTACCATCATTCCTCAAAATATTTTCTTTTGTGTTAATCAGAAAAAAACTAATGCATACAGGTTTAAAACAACACAAGGATGAGTAAATTATGAAAGAATTTTCATTGAACCTATAAAATTCCATCATTTTTTTATTCCTACTATGGGAGTCAATGGTCACTATCTGCTGTGGGTTTACCATCATTCCTCAAAATATTTTCTTTTGTGTTAATCAGAAGAAAACTAATGCATACAGGTTTAAAACAACACAAGGATGAGTAAATTATGAAATAATTTTCATTTAACATATAAAATTCCTTCATTTTTTTATTCCTACTATGGGAGTCAATGGTCACTATCTGATGGGTTTACCATCATTCCTCAAAATATTTTCTTTTGTGTTAATCAGAAGAAAACTAATGCATACACGTTTAAAACAACACAAGGATGAGTAAATTATGAAATAATTTTCATTTAACATATAAAATTCCTTCATTTTTTTATTCCTACTATGGGAGTCAATGGTCACTATCTGATGGGTTTACCATCATTCCTCAAAATATTTTCTATTGTGTTAATCAGAAAAAAACTAATGCATACAGGTTTAAAACAACACAAGGATGAGTAAATTATGAAAGAATTTTCATTGAACCTATAAAATTCCATCTTTTTTTTATTCCTACTATGGGAGTCAATGGTCACTATCTGCTGTGGTTTACCATCATTCCTCAAAATATTTTCTTTTGTGTTAATCAGAAAAAAACTAATGCATACAGGTTTAAAACAACACAAGGATGAGTAAATTATGAAAGAATTTTCATTAAACCTATAAAATTCCATCATTTTTTTATTCCTACTATGGGAGTCAATGGTAACTATCTGCTGTGGGTTTACCATCATTCCTCAAAATATTTTCTTTTGTGTTAATCAGAAAAAAACTAATGCATACAGGTTTAAAACAACACAAGGATGAGTAAATTATGAAAGAATTTTCATTGAACCTATAAAATTCCATCTTTTTTTTATTCCTACTATGGGAGTCAATGGTCACTATCTGCTGTGGTTTACCATCATACCTCAAAATATTTTCTTTTGTGTTAATCAGAAGAAAACTAATGCATACAGGTTTAAAACAACACAAGGATGAGTAAATTATGAAATAATTTTCATTTAACATATAAAATTCCTTCATTTTTTTATTCCTACTATGGGAGTCAATGGTCACTATCTGATGGGTTTACCATCATTCCTCAAAATATTTTCTTTTGTGTTAATCAGAAAAAAACTAATGCATACAGGTTTAAAACAACACGAGGATGAGTAAATTATGAAAGAATTTTCATTGAACCTATAAAATTCCATCTTTTTTTATTCCTACTATGGGAGTCAATGGTCACTATCTGCTGTGGTTTACCATCATTCCTCAAAATATTTTCTTTTGTGTTAATCAGAAAAAAACTAATGCATACAGGTTTAAAACAACACAAGGATGAGTAAATTATGAAAGAATTTTCATTAAACCTATAAAATTCCATCATTTTTTTATTCCTACTATGGGAGTCAATGGGCACTATCTGCTGTGGGTTTACCATCATTCCTCAAAATATTTTCTTTTGTGTTAATCAGAAAAAAACTAATGCATACAGGTTTAAAACAACACAAGGATGAGTAAATTATGAAAGAATATTCATTTAACCTATAAAATTCCATCATTTTTTTATTCCTACTATGGGAGTCAATGGTCACTATCTGCTGTGGGTTTACCATCATTCCTCAAAATATTTTCTTTTGTGTTAATCAGAAAAAAACTAATGCATACAGTTTTAAAACAACACGAGGATGAGTAAATTATGAAAGAATTTTCATTGAACCTATAAAATTCCATCATTTTTTTATTCCTACTATGGGAGTCAATGGTCACTATCTGCTGTGGGTTTACCATCATTCCTCAAAATATTTTCTTTTGTGTTAATCAGAAGAAAACTAATGCATACACGTTTAAAACAACACAAGGATGAGTAAATTATGAAATAATTTTCATTCAACATATAAAATTCCTTCATTTTTTTATTCCTACTATGGGAGTCAATGGTCACTATCTGATGGGTTTACCATCATTCCTCAAAATATTTTCTATTGTGTTAATCAGAAAAAAACTAATGCATACAGGTTTAAAACAACACAAGGATGAGTAAATTATGAAAGAATTTTCATTGAACCTATAAAATTCCATCTTTTTTTTATTCCTACTATGGGAGTCAATGGTCACTATCTGCTGTGGTTTACCATCATACCTCAAAATATTTTATTTTGTGTTAATCAGAAAAAAACTAATGCATACAGGTTTAAAACAACACAAGGATGAGTAAATTATGAAAGAATTTTCATTGAACCTATAAAATTCCATCATTTTTTTATTCCTACTATGGGAGTCAATGGTAACTATCTGCTGTGGGTTTACCATCATTCCTCAAAATATTTTCTTTTGTGTTAATTTAGAAAAAAACTAATGCATACAGGTTTAAAACAACACAAGGATGAGTAAATTATGAAAGTTTTTTCATTGAACCTATCAAATTCCATCATTTTTTTATTCCTACTATGGGAGTCAATGGTCACTATCTGCTGTGGTTTACCATCATTCCTCAAAATATTTTCTTTTGTGTTAATCAGAAAAAAACTAATGCATACAGGTTTAAAACAACACAAGGATGAGTAAATTATGAAAGAATTTTCATTGAACCTATAAAATTCCATCATTTTTTTATTCCTACTATGGGAGTCAATGGTAACTATCTGCTGTGGGTTTACCATCATTCCTCAAAATATTTTCTTTTGTGTTAATCAGAAAAAAACTAATGCATACAGGTTTAAAACAACACAAGGATGAGTAAATTATGAAAGAATTTTCATTGAACCTATAAAATTCCATCATTTTTTTATTCCTACTATGGGAGTCAGAGGTCACTATCTGCTGTGGGTTTACCATCATTCCTCAAAATATTTTCTTTTGTGTTAATCAGAAGAAAACTAATGCATACACGTTTAAAACAACACAAGGATGAGTAAATTATGAAAGAATTTTCATTGAACCTATAAAATTCCATCATTTTTTTATTCCTACTATGGGAGTCAATGGTCACTATCTGCTGGGTTTACCATCATTCCTCAAAATATTTTCTATTGTGTTAATCAGAAAAAAACTAATGCATACAGGTTTAAAACAACACGAGGATGAGTAAATTATGAAAGAATTTTCATTGAACCTATAAAATTCCATCATTTTTTTATTCCTACTATGGGAGTCAATGGTCACTATCTGCTGTGGGTTTACCCTCATTCCTCAAAATATTTTCTTTTGTGTTAATCAGAAGAAAACTAATGCATACACGTTTAAAACAACACAAGGATGAGTAAATTATGAAATAATTTTCATTTAACATATAAAATTCCTTCATTTTTTTATTCCTACTATGGGAGTCAATGGTCACTATCTGATGGGTTTACCATCATTCCTCAAAATATTTTCTTTTGTGTTAATCAGAAAAAAACTAATGCATACAGGTTTAAAACAACACAAGGATGAGTAAATTATGAAAGAATTTTCATTGAACCTATAAAATTCCATCATTTTTTTATTCCTACTATGGGAGTCAATGGTCACTATCTGCTGTGGGTTTACCATCATTCCTCAAAATATTTTATTTTGTGTTAATCAGAAAAAAACTAATGCATACAGGTTTAAAACAACACGAGGATGAGTAAATTATGAAAGAATTTTCATTGAACCTATAAAATTCCATCTTTTTTTATTCCTGCTATGGGAGTCAATGGTCACTATCTGCTGTGGTTTACCATCATACCTCAAAATATTTTATTTTGTGTTAATCAGAAAAAAACTAATGCATACAGGTTTAAAACAACACAAGGATGAGTAAATTATGAAAGAATTTTCATTGAACCTATAAAATTCCATCATTTTTTTTATTCCTACTATGGGAGTCAATGGTCACTATCTGATGGGTTTACCATCATTCCTCAAAATATTTTCTTTTGTGTTAATCAGAAAAAAAACTAATGCATACAGGTTTAAAACAACACAAGGATGAGTAAATTATGAAAGTTTTTTCATTGAACCTATAAAATTCCATCATTTTTTTATTCCTACTATGGGAGTCAATGGGCACTATCTGCTGTGGGTTTACCATCATTCCTCAAAATATTTTCTTTTGTGTTAATCAGAAAAAAACTAATGCATACACGTTTAAAACAACACAAGGATGAGTAAATTATGAAATAATTTTCATTTAACATATAAAATTCCTTCATTTTTTTATTCCTACTATGGGAGTCAATGGTCACTCTCTGCTGTGGTTTACCATCATTCCTCAAAATATTTTCTTTTGTGTTAATCAGAAAAAAACTAATGCATACAGGTTTAAAACAACACAAGGATGAGTAAATTATGAAAGAATTTTCATTGAACCTATCAAATTCCATCATTTTTTTATTCCTACTATGGGAGTCAATGGTCACTATCTGCTGTGGGTTTACCATCATTCCTCAAAATATTTTCTTTTGTGTTAATCAGAAGAAAACTAATGCATACAGGTTTAAAACAACACAAGGATGAGTAAATTATGAAATAATTTTCATTTAACATATAAAATTCCTTCATTTTTTTATTCCTACTATGGGAGTCAATGGTCACTATCTGATGGGTTTACCATCATTCCTCAAAATATTTTCTTTTGTGTTAATCAGAAGAAAACTAATGCATACACGTTTAAAACAACACAAGGATGAGTAAATTATGAAATAATTTTCATTTAACATATAAAATTCCTTCATTTTTTTATTCCTACTATGGGAGTCAATGGTCACTATCTGATGGGTTTACCATCATTCCTCAAAATATTTTCTATTGTGTTAATCAGAAAAAAACTAATGCATACAGGTTTAAAACAACACGAGGATGAGTAAATTATGAAAGAATTTTCATTGAACCTATAAAATTCCATCTTTTTTTATTCCTACTATGGGAGTCAATGGTCACTATCTGCTGTGGTTTACCATCATTCCTCAAAATATTTTCTTTTGTGTTAATCAGAAAAAAACTAATGCATACAGGTTTAAAACAACACAAGGATGAGTAAATTATGAAAGAATTTTCATTAAACCTATAAAATTCCATCATTTTTTTATTCCTACTATGGGAGTCAATGGGCACTATCTGCTGTGGGTTTACCATCATTCCTCAAAATATTTTCTTTTGTGTTAATCAGAAAAAAACTAATGCATACAGGTTTAAAACAACACAAGGATGAGTAAATTATGAAAGAATATTCATTTAACCTATAAAATTCCATCATTTTTTTATTCCTACTATGGGAGTCAATGGTCACTATCTGCTGTGGGTTTACCATCATTCCTCAAAATATTTTCTTTTGTGTTAATCAGAAAAAAACTAATGCATACAGTTTTAAAACAACACGAGGATGAGTAAATTATGAAAGAATTTTCATTGAACCTATAAAATTCCATCATTTTTTTATTCCTACTATGGGAGTCAATGGTCACTATCTGCTGTGGGTTTACCATCATTCCTCAAAATATTTTCTTTTGTGTTAATCAGAAGAAAACTAATGCATACACGTTTAAAACAACACAAGGATGAGTAAATTATGAAATAATTTTCATTCAACATATAAAATTCCTTCATTTTTTTATTCCTACTATGGGAGTCAATGGTCACTATCTGATGGGTTTACCATCATTCCTCAAAATATTTTCTATTGTGTTAATCAGAAAAAAACTAATGCATACAGGTTTAAAACAACACAAGGATGAGTAAATTATGAAAGAATTTTCATTGAACCTATAAAATTCCATCTTTTTTTTATTCCTACTATGGGAGTCAATGGTCACTATCTGCTGTGGTTTACCATCATTCCTCAAAATATTTTCTTTTGTGTTAATCAGAAAAAAACTAATGCATACAGGTTTAAAACAACACAAGGATGAGTAAATTATGAAAGAATTTTCATTAAACCTATAAAATTCCATCATTTTTTTATTCCTACTATGGGAGTCAATGGTAACTATCTGCTGTGGGTTTACCATCATTCCTCAAAATATTTTCTTTTGTGTTAATCAGAAAAAAACTAATGCATACAGGTTTAAAACAACACAAGGATGAGTAAATTATGAAAGAATTTTCATTGAACCTATAAAATTCCATCTTTTTTTTATTCCTACTATGGGAGTCAATGGTCACTATCTGCTGTGGTTTACCATCATACCTCAAAATATTTTCTTTTGTGTTAATCAGAAGAAAACTAATGCATACAGGTTTAAAACAACACAAGGATGAGTAAATTATGAAATAATTTTCATTTAACATATAAAATTCCTTCATTTTTTTATTCCTACTATGGGAGTCAATGGTCACTATCTGATGGGTTTACCATCATTCCTCAAAATATTTTCTTTTGTGTTAATCAGAAGAAAACTAATGCATACACGTTTAAAACAACACAAGGATGAGTAAATTATGAAATAATTTTCATTTAACATATAAAATTCCTTCATTTTTTTATTCCTACTATGGGAGTCAATGGTCACTATCTGATGGGTTTACCATCATTCCTCAAAATATTTTCTATTGTGTTAATCAGAAAAAAACTAATGCATACAGGTTTAAAACAACACGAGGATGAGTAAATTATGAAAGAATTTTCATTGAACCTATAAAATTCCATCTTTTTTTATTCCTACTATGGGAGTCAATGGTCACTATCTGCTGTGGTTTACCATCATTCCTCAAAATATTTTCTTTTGTGTTAATCAGAAAAAAACTAATGCATACAGGTTTAAAACAACACAAGGATGAGTAAATTATGAAAGAATTTTCATTAAACCTATAAAATTCCATCATTTTTTTATTCCTACTATGGGAGTCAATGGGCACTATCTGCTGTGGGTTTACCATCATTCCTCAAAATATTTTCTTTTGTGTTAATCAGAAAAAAACTAATGCATACAGGTTTAAAACAACACAAGGATGAGTAAATTATGAAAGAATATTCATTTAACCTATAAAATTCCATCATTTTTTTATTCCTACTATGGGAGTCAATGGTCACTATCTGCTGTGGGTTTACCATCATTCCTCAAAATATTTTCTTTTGTGTTAATCAGAAAAAAACTAATGCATACAGTTTTAAAACAACACGAGGATGAGTAAATTATGAAAGAATTTTCATTGAACCTATAAAATTCCATCATTTTTTTATTCCTACTATGGGAGTCAATGGTCACTATCTGCTGTGGGTTTACCATCATTCCTCAAAATATTTTCTTTTGTGTTAATCAGAAGAAAACTAATGCATACACGTTTAAAACAACACAAGGATGAGTAAATTATGAAATAATTTTCATTCAACATATAAAATTCCTTCATTTTTTTATTCCTACTATGGGAGTCAATGGTCACTATCTGATGGGTTTACCATCATTCCTCAAAATATTTTCTATTGTGTTAATCAGAAAAAAACTAATGCATACAGGTTTAAAACAACACAAGGATGAGTAAATTATGAAAGAATTTTCATTGAACCTATAAAATTCCATCTTTTTTTTATTCCTACTATGGGAGTCAATGGTCACTATCTGCTGTGGTTTACCATCATACCTCAAAATATTTTATTTTGTGTTAATCAGAAAAAAACTAATGCATACAGGTTTAAAACAACACAAGGATGAGTAAATTATGAAAGAATTTTCATTGAACCTATAAAATTCCATCATTTTTTTATTCCTACTATGGGAGTCAATGGTAACTATCTGCTGTGGGTTTACCATCATTCCTCAAAATATTTTCTTTTGTGTTAATTTAGAAAAAAACTAATGCATACAGGTTTAAAACAACACAAGGATGAGTAAATTATGAAAGTTTTTTCATTGAACCTATCAAATTCCATCATTTTTTTATTCCTACTATGGGAGTCAATGGTCACTATCTGCTGTGGTTTACCATCATTCCTCAAAATATTTTCTTTTGTGTTAATCAGAAAAAAACTAATGCATACAGGTTTAAAACAACACAAGGATGAGTAAATTATGAAAGAATTTTCATTGAACCTATAAAATTCCATCATTTTTTTATTCCTACTATGGGAGTCAATGGTAACTATCTGCTGTGGGTTTACCATCATTCCTCAAAATATTTTCTTTTGTGTTAATTTAGAAAAAACTAATGCATACAGGTTTAAAACAACACAAGGATGAGTAAATTATGAAAGTTTTTTCATTGAACCTATAAATTTCCATCATTTTTTTATTCCTACTATGGGAGTCAATGGTCACTATCTGCTGTGGGTTTACCATCATTCCTCAAAATATTTTCTTTTGTGTTAATCAGAAAAAAACTAATGCATACAGTTTTAAAACAACACGAGGATGAGTAAATTATGAAAGAATTTTCATTGAACCTATAAAATTCCATCATTTTTTTATTCCTACTATGGGAGTCAATGGTCACTATCTGCTGTGGGTTTACCATCATTCCTCAAAATATTTTCTTTTGTGTTAATCAGAAGAAAACTAATGCATACACGTTTAAAACAACACAAGGATGAGTAAATTATGAAATAATTTTCATTTACATATAAAATTCCTTCATTTTTTTATTCCTACTATGGGAGTCAATGGTCACTATCTGATGGGTTTACCATCATTCCTCAAAATATTTTCTATTGTGTTAATCAGAAAAAAACTAATGCATACAGGTTTAAAACAACACAAGGATGAGTAAATTATGAAAGAATTTTCATTGAACCTATAAAATTCCATCTTTTTTTTATTCCTACTATGGGAGTCAATGGTCACTATCTGCTGTGGCTTACCATCATTCCTCAAAATATTTTCTTTTGTGTTAATCAGAAAAAAACTAATGCATACAGGTTTAAAACAACACAAGGATGAGTAAATTATGAAAGAATTTTCATTAAACCTATAAAATTCCATCATTTTTTTATTCCTACTATGGGAGTCAATGGTAACTATCTGCTGTGGGTTTACCATCATTCCTCAAAATATTTTCTTTTGTGTTAATCAGAAAAAAACTAATGCATACAGGTTTAAAACAACACAAGGATGAGTAAATTATGAAAGAATTTTCATTGAACCTATAAAATTCCATCTTTTTTCTTATTCCTACTATGGGAGTCAATGGTCACTATCTGCTGTGGTTTACCATCATACCTCAAAATATTTTATTTTGTGTTAATCAGAAAAAAACTAATGCATACAGGTTTAAAACAACACAAGGATGAGTAAATTATGAAAGAATTTTCATTGAACCTATAAAATTCCATCATTTTTTTATTCCTACTATGGGAGTCAATGGTAACTATCTGATGTGGGTTTACCATCATTCCTCAAAATATTTTCTTTTGTGTTAATCAGAAAAAAAACTAATGCATACAGGTTTAAAACAACACAAGGATGAGTAAATTATGAAAGTTTTTTCATTGAACCTATAAAATTCCATCATTTTTTTATTCCTACTATGGGAGTCAATGGTCACTATCTGCTGTGGGTTTACCATCATTCCTCAAAATATTTTCTTTTGTGTTAATCAGAAAAAAACTAATGCATACACGTTTAAAACAACACAAGGATGAGTAAATTATGAAATAATTTTCATTTAACATATAAAATTCCTTCATTTTTTTATTCCTACTATGGGAGTCAATGGTCACTCTCTGCTGTGGTTTACCATCATTCCTCAAAATATTTTCTTTTGTGTTAATCAGAAAAAAACTAATGCATACAGGTTTAAAACAACACAAGGATGAGTAAATTATGAAAGAATTTTCATTGAACCTATAAAATTCCATCATTTTTTTATTCCTACTATGGGAGTCAGAGGTCACTATCTGCTGTGGGTTTACCATCATTCCTCAAAATATTTTCTTTTGTGTTAATCAGAAGAAAACTAATGCATACACGTTTAAAACAACACAAGGATGAGTAAATTATGAAATAATTTTCATTTAACATTTAAAATTCCTTCATTTTTTTATTCCTACTATGGGAGTCAATGGTCACTATCTGATGGGTTTACCATCATTCCTCAAAATATTTTCTATTGTGTTAATCAGAAAAAAACTAATGCATACAGGTTTAAAACAACACGAGGATGAGTAAATTATGAAAGAATTTTCATTGAACCTATAAAATTCCATCATTTTTTTATTCCTACTATGGGAGTCAATGGTCACTATCTGCTGTGGGTTTACCATCATTCCTCAAAATATTTTCTTTTGTGTTAATCAGAAGAAAACTAATGCATACACGTTTAAAACAACACAAGGATGAGTAAATTATGAAATAATTTTCATTTAACATATAAAATTCCTTCATTTTTTTATTCCTACTATGGGAGTCAATGGTCACTATCTGATGGGTTTACCATCATTCCTCAAAATATTTTCTTTTGTGTTAATCAGAAAAAAACTAATGCATACAGGTTTAAAACAACACAAGGATGAGTAAATTATGAAAGAATTTTCATTGAACCTATAAAATTCCATCATTTTTTTATTCCTACTATGGGAGTCAATGGTCACTATCTGCTGTGGTTTACCATCATACCTCAAAATATTTTATTTTGTGTTAATCAGAAAAAAACTAATGCATACAGGTTTAAAACAACACAAGGATGAGTAAATTATGAAAGAATTTTCATTGAACCTATAAAATTCCATCATTTTTTTATTCCTACTATGGGAGTCAATGGTCACTATCTGCTGTGGTTTACCATCATTCCTCAAAATATTTTCTTTTGTGTTAATCAGAAAAAAACTAATGCATACAGGTTTAAAACAACACGAGGATGAGTAAATTATGAAAGAATTTTCATTGAACCTATAAAATTCCATCTTTTTTTATTCCTGCTATGGGAGTCAATGGTCACTATCTGCTGTGGTTTACCATCATACCTCAAAATATTTTATTTTGTGTTAATCAGAAAAAAACTAATGCATACAGGTTTAAAACAACACAAGGATGAGTAAATTATGAAAGAATTTTCATTGAACCTATAAAATTCCATCATTTTTTTATTCCTACTATGGGAGTCAATGGTCACTATCTGCTGTGGTTTACCATCATACCTCAAAATATTTTATTTTGTGTTAATCAGAAAAAAACTAATGCATACAGGTTTAAAACAACACAAGGATGAGTAAATTATGAAATAATTTTCATTTAACATATAAAATTCCTTCATTTTTTTATTCCTACTATGGGAGTCAATGGTCACTATCTGATGGGTTTACCATCATTCCTCAAAATATTTTCTTTTGTGTTAATCAGAAAAAAACTAATGCATACAGGTTTAAAACAACACGAGGATGAGTAAATTATGAAAGAATTTTCATTGAACCTATAAAATTCCATCTTTTTTTATTCCTGCTATGGGAGTCAATGGTCACTATCTGCTGTGGTTTACCATCATACCTCAAAATATTTTATTTTGTGTTAATCAGAAAAAAACTAATGCATACAGGTTTAAAACAACACAAGGATGAGTAAATTATGAAAGAATTTTCATTGAACCTATAAAATTCCATTATTTTTTTATTCCTACTATGGGAGTCAATGGTCACTATCTGCTGTGGTTTACCATCATTCCTCAAAATATTTTCTTTTGTGTTAATCAGAAAAAAACTAATGCATACAGGTTTAAAACAACACAAGGATGAGTAAATTATGAAAGAATTTTCATTGAACCTATAAAATTCCATCATTTTTTTATTCCTACTATGGGAGTCAATGGTCACTATCTGCTGTGGGTTTACCATCATTCCTCAAAATATTTTCTTTTGTGTTAATCAGAAGAAAACTAATGCATACACGTTTAAAACAACACAAGGATGAGTAAATTATGAAATAATTTTCATTTAACATATAAAATTCCTTCATTTTTTTATTCCTACTATGGGAGTCAATGGTCACTATCTGATGGGTTTACCATCATTCCTCAAAATATTTTCTTTTGTGTTAATCAGAAAAAAACTAATGCATACACGTTTAAAACAACACAAGGATGAGTAAATTATGAAATAATTTTCATTTAACATATAAAATTCCTTCATTTTTTTATTCCTACTATGGGAGTCAATGGTCACTCTCTGCTGTGGTTTACCATCATTCCTCAAAATATTTTCTTTTGTGTTAATCAGAAAAAAACTAATGCATACAGGTTTAAAACAACACAAGGATGAGTAAATTATGAAAGAATTTTCATTGAACCTATAAAATTCCATCATTTTTTTTATTCCTACTATGGGAGTCAATGGTCACTATCTGCTGTGGGTTTACCATCATTCCTCAAAATATTTTCTTTTGTGTTAATCAGAAGAAAACTAATGCATACAGGTTTAAAACAACACAAGGATGAGTAAATTATGAAATAATTTTCATTTAACATATAAAATTCCTTCATATTTTTATTCCTACTATGGGAGTCAATGGTCACTATCTGATGGGTTTACCATCATTCCTCAAAATATTTTCTTTTGTGTTAATCAGAAGAAAACTAATGCATACACGTTTAAAACAACACAAGGATGAGTAAATTATGAAATAATTTTCATTTAACATATAAAATTCCTACATTTTTTTATTCCTACTATGGGAGTCAATGGTCACTATCTGATGGGTTTACCATCATTCCTCAAAATATTTTCTATTGTGTTAATCAGAAAAAAACTAATGCATACAGGTTTAAAACAACACGAGGATGAGTAAATTATGAAAGAATTTTCATTGAACCTATAAAATTCCATCTTTTTTTTATTCCTACTATGGGAGTCAATGGTCACTATCTGCTGTGGTTTACCATCATTCCTCAAAATATTTTCTTTTGTGTTAATCAGAAAAAAACTAATGCATACAGGTTTAAAACAACACAAGGATGAGTAAATTATGAAAGAATTTTCATTAAACCTATAAAATTCCATCATTTTTTTATTCCTACTATGGGAGTCAATGGGCACTATCTGCTGTGGGTTTACCATCATTCCTCAAAATATTTTCTTTTGTGTTAATCAGAAAAAAACTAATGCATACAGGTTTAAAACAACACAAGGATGAGTAAATTATGAAAGAATATTCATTTAACCTATAAAATTCCATCATTTTTTTATTCCTACTATGGGAGTCAATGGTCACTATCTGCTGTGGGTTTACCATCATTCCTCAAAATATTTTCTTTTGTGTTAATCAGAAAAAAACTAATGCATACAGTTTTGAAACAACACGAGGATGAGTAAATTATGAAAGAATTTTCATTGAACCTATAAAATTCTATCATTTTTTTATTCCTACTATGGGAGTCAATGGTCACTATCTGCTGTGGGTTTACCATCATTCCTCAAAATATTTTCTTTTGTGTTAATCAGAAGAAAACTAATGCATACACATTTAAAACAACACAAGGATGAGTAAATTATGAAATAATTTTCATTTAACATATAAAATTCCTTCATTTTTTTATTCCTACTATGGGAGTCAATGGTCACTATCTGATGGGTTTACAACATTCCTCAAAATATTTTCTATTGTGTTAATCAGAAAAAAACTAATGCATACAGGTTTAAAACAACACAAGGATGAGTAAATTATGAAAGAATTTTCATTCAACCTATAAAATTCCATCTTTTTTTTATTCCTACTATGGGAGTCAATGGTCACTATCTGCTGTGGTTTACCATCATTCCTCAAAATATTTTCTTTTGTGTTAATCAGAAAAAAACTAATGCATACAGGTTTAAAACAACACAAGGATGAGTAAATTATGAAAGAATTTTCATTAAACCTATAAAATTCCATCATTTTTTTATTCCTACTATGGGAGTCAATGGTAACTATCTGCTGTGGGTTTACCATCATTCCTCAAAATATTTTCTTTTGTGTTAATCAGAAAAAAACTAATGCATACAGGTTTAAAACAACACAAGGATGAGTAAATTATGAAAGAATTTTCATTGAACCTATAAAATTCCATCTTTTTTTATTCCTACTATGGGAGTCAATGGTCACTATATGCTGTGGTTTACCATCATACCCCAAAATATTTTATTTTGTGTTAATCAGAAAAAAACTAATGCATACAGGTTTAAAACAACACAAGGATGAGTAAATTATGAAAGAATTTTCATTGAACCTATAAAATTCCATCATTTTTTTATTCCTACTATGGGAGTCAATGGTCACTATCTGCTGTGGTTTACCATCATTCCTCAAAATATTTTCTTTTGTGTTAATCAGAAAAAAACTAATGCATACAGGTTTAAAACAACACGAGGATGAGTAAATTATGAAAGAATTTTCATTGAACCTATAAAATTCCATCTTTTTTTTATTCCTACTATGGGAGTCAATGGTCACTATCTGCTGTGGTTTACCATCATTCCTCAAAATATTTTCTTTTGTGTTAATCAGAAAAAAACTAATGCATACAGGTTTAAAACAACACGAGGATTAGTAAATTATGAAAGAATTTTCATTGAACCTATAAAATTCCATCATTTTTTTATTCCTACTATGGGAGTCAATGGTCACTATCTGCTGTGGGTTTACCATCATTCCTCAAAATATTTTCTTTTGTGTTAATCAGAAGAAAACTAATGCATACACGTTTAAAACAACACAAGGATGAGTAAATTATGAAATAATTTTCATTTAACATATAAAATTCCTTCATTTTTTTATTCCTACTATGCGAGTCAAATGGTCACTATCTGATGGGTTTACCATCATTCCTCAAAATATTTTCTATTGTGTTAATCAGAAAAAAACTAATGCATACAGGTTTAAAACAACACGAGGATGAGTAAATTATGAAAGAATTTTCATTAAACCTATAAAATTCCATCATTTTTTTATTCCTACTATGGGAGTCAATGGGCACTATCTGCTGTGGGTTTACCATCATTCCTCAAAATATTTTCTTTTGTGTTAATCAGAAAAAAACTAATGCATACAGGTTTAAAACAACACGAGGATGAGTAAATTATGAAAGAATTTTCATTGAACCTATAAAATTCCATCTTTTTTTTATTCCTACTATGTGAGTCAATGGTCACTATCTGTTGTGGTTTACCATCATACCTCAAAATATTTTCTTTTGTGTTAATCAGAAAAAAACTAATGCATACAGGTTTAAAACAACACAAGGATGAGTAAATTATGAAAGAATTTTCATTGAACCTATAAAATTCCATCATTTTTTTATTCCTACTATGGGAGTCAATGGTCACTATCTGATGGGTTTACCATCATTCCTCAAAATATTTTCTTTTGTGTTAATCAGAAAAAAACTAATGCATACAGGTTTAAAACAACACAAGGATGAGTAAATTATGAAAGAATTTTCATTGAACCTATAAAATTCCATCATTTTTTTATTCTTACTATGGGAGTCAATGGGCACTATCTGCTGTGGGTTAACCATCATTCCTCAAAATATTTTCTTTTGTGTTAATCAGAAAAAAACTAATGCATACACGTTAAAAACAACACAAGGATGAGTAAATTATGAAATAATTTTCATTTAACATATAAAATTCCTTCATTTTTTTATTCCTACTATGCGAGTCAAATGGTCACTATCTGATGGGTTTACCATCATTCCTCAAAATATTTTCTATTGTGTTAATCAGAAAAAAACTAATGCATACAGGTTTAAAACAACACGAGGATGAGTAAATTATGAAAGAATTTTCATTAAACCTATAAAATTCCATCATTTTTTTATTCCTACTATGGGAGTCAATGGGCACTATCTGCTGTGGGTTTACCATCATTCCTCAAAATATTTTCTTTTGTGTTAATCAGAAAAAAACTAATGCATACAGGTTTAAAACAACACGAGGATGAGTAAATTATGAAAGAATTTTCATTGAACCTATAAAATTCCATCTTTTTTTTATTCCTACTATGTGAGTCAATGGTCACTATCTGTTGTGGTTTACCATCATACCTCAAAATATTTTCTTTTGTGTTAATCAGAAAAAAACTAATGCATACAGGTTTAAAACAACACAAGGATGAGTAAATTATGAAAGAATTTTCATTGAACCTATAAAATTCCATCATTTTTTTATTCCTACTATGGGAGTCAATGGTCACTATCTGATGGGTTTACCATCATTCCTCAAAATATTTTCTTTTGTGTTAATCAGAAAAAAACTAATGCATACAGGTTTAAAACAACACAAGGATGAGTAAATTATGAAAGAATTTTCATTGAACCTATAAAATTCCATCATTTTTTTATTCCTACTATGGGAGTCAATGGGCACTATCTGCTGTGGGTTAACCATCATTCCTCAAAATATTTTCTTTTGTGTTAATCAGAAAAAAACTAATGCATACACGTTAAAAACAACACAAGGATGAGTAAATTATGAAATAATTTTCATTTAACATATAAAATTCCTTCATTTTTTTATTCCTACTATGGGAGTCAATGGTCACTCTCTGCTGTGGTTTACCATCATTCCTCAAAATATTTTCTTTTGTGTTAATCAGAAAAAAACTAATGCATACAGGTTTAAAACAACACAAGGATGAGTAAATTATGAAAGAATTTTCATTGAACCTATAAAATTCCATCATTTTTTTTATTCCTACTATGGGAGTCAATGGTCACTATCTGCTGTGGGTTTACATCATTCCTCAAAATATTTTCTTTTGTGTTAATCAGAAGAAAACTAATGCATACAGGTTTAAAACAACACAAGGATGAGTAAATTATGAAATAATTTTCATTTAACATATAAAATTCCTTCATTTTTTTATTCCTACTATGGGAGTCAATGGTCACTATCTGATGGGTTTACCATCATTCCTCAAAATATTTTCTTTTGTGTTAATCAGAAGAAAACTAATGCATACACGTTTAAAACAACACAAGGATGAGTAAATTATGAAATAATTTTCATTTAACATATAAAATTCCTTCATTTTTTTATTCCTACTATGGGAGTCAATGGTCACTATCTGATGGGTTTACCATCATTCCTCAAAATATTTTCTATTGTGTTAATCAGAAAAAATCTAATGCATACAGGTTTAAAACAACACGAGGATGAGTAAATTATGAAAGAATTTTCATTGAACCTATAAAATTCCATCTTTTTTTTATTCCTACTATGGGAGTCAATGGTCACTATCTGCTGTGATTTACCATCATTCCTCAAAATATTTTCTTTTGTGTTAATCAGAAAAAAACTAATGCATACAGGTTTAAAACAACACAAGGATGAGTAAATTATGAAAGAATTTTCATTAAACCTATAAAATTCCATCATTTTTTTATTCCTACTATGGGAGTCAATGGGCACTATCTGCTGTGGGTTTACCATCATTCCTCAAAATATTTTCTTTTGTGTTAATCAGAAAAAAACTAATGCATACAGGTTTAAAACAACACAAGGATGAGTAAATTATGAAAGAATATTCATTTAACCTATAAAATTCCATCATTTTTTTATTCCTACTATGGGAGTCAATGGTCACTATCTGCTGTGGGTTTACCATCATTCCTCAAAATATTTTCTTTTGTGTTAATCAGAAAAAAACTAATGCATACAGTTTTAAAACAACACGAGGATGAGTAAATTATGAAAGAATTTTCATTGAACCTATAAAATTCCATCATTTTTTTATTCCTACTATGGGAGTCAATGGGCACTATCTGCTGTGGGTTTACCATCATTCCTCAAAATATTTTCTTTTGTGTTAATCAGAAAAAAACTAATGCATACACGTTTAAAACAACACAAGGATGAGTAAATTATGAAATAATTTTCATTTAACATATAAAATTCCTTCATTTTTTTATTCCTACTATGGGAGTCAATGGTCACTCTCTGCTGTGGTTTACCATCATTCCTCAAAATATTTTCTTTTGTGTTAATCAGAAAAAAACTAATGCATACAGGTTTAAAACAACACAAGGATGAGTAAATTATGAAAGAATTTTCATTGAACCTATAAAATTCCATCATTTTTTTATTCCTACTATGGGAGTCAGAGGTCACTATCTGCTGTGGTTTACCATCATACCTCAAAATATTTTATTTTGTGTTAATCAGAAAAAAACTAATGCATACAGGTTTAAAACAACACGAGGATGAGTAAATTATGAAATAATTTTCATTGAACCTATAAAATTCCATCATTTTTTTATTCCTACTATGGGAGTCAATGGTCACTATCTGATGGGTTTACCATCATTCCTCAAAATATTTTATTTTGTGTTAATCAGAAAAAAACTAATGCATACACGTTTAAAACAACACAAGGATGAGTAAATTATGAAATAATTTTCATTTAACATATAAAATTCCTTCATTTTTTTATTCCTACTATGGGAGTCAATGGTCACTCTCTGCTGTGGTTTACCATCATTCCTCAAAATATTTTCTTTTGTGTTAATCAGAAAAAAACTAATGCATACAGGTTTAAAACAACACAAGGATGAGTAAATTATGAAAGAATTTTCATTGAACCTATAAAATTCCATCTTTTTTTTATTCCTACTATGGGAGTCAATGGTCACTATCTGCTGTGGTTTACCATCATACCTCAAAATATTTTATTTTGTGTTAATCAGAAAAAAACTAATGCATACAGGTTTAAAACAACACAAGGATGAGTAAATTATGAAATAATTTTCATTTAACATATAAAATTCCTTCATTTTTTTATTCCTACTATGGGAGTCAATGGTCACTCTCTGCTGTGGTTTACCATCAATCCTCAAAATATTTTCTTTTGTGTTAATCAGAAAAAAACTAATGCATACAGGTTTAAAACAACACAAGGATGAGTAAATTATGAAAGAATTTTCATTGAACCTATAAAATTCCATCATTTTTTTATTCCTACTATGGGAGTCAGAGGTCACTATCTGCTGTGGGTTTACCATCATTCCTCAAAATATTTTCTTTTGTGTTAATCAGAAAAAAACTAATGCATACAGGTTTAAAACAACACGAGGATGAGTAAATTATGAAATAATTTTCATTGAACCTATAAAATTCCATCATTTTTTTATTCCTACTATGGGAGTCAATGGTCACTATCTGATGGGTTTACCATCATTCCTCAAAATATTTTATTTTGTGTTAATCAGAAAAAAACTAATGCATACAGGTTTAAAACAACACGAGGATGAGTAAATTATGAAAGAATTTTCATTGAACCTATAAAATTCCATCTTTTTTTTTTTCCTACTATGTGACTCAATGGTCACTATCTGTTGTGGTTTACCATCATACCTCAAAATATTTTCTTTTGTGTTAATCAGAAAAAAACTAATGCATACAGGTTTAAAACAACACAAGGATGAGTAAATTATGAAAGAATTTTCATTAAACCTATAAAATTCCATCATTTTTTTATTCCTACTATGGGAGTCAATGGGCACTATCTGCTGTGGTTTACCATCATTCCTCAAAATATTTTCTTTTGTGTTAATCAGAAAAAAACTAATGCATACAGGTTTAAAACAACACAAGGATGAGTAAATTATGAAAGAATTTTCATTGAACCTATAAAATTCCATCTTTTTTTTTTTCCTACTATGTGACTCAATGGTCACTATCTGTTGTGGTTTACCATCATACCTCAAAATATTTTCTTTTGTGTTAATCAGAAAAAAACTAATGCATACAGGTTTAAAACAACACAAGGATGAGTAAATTATGAAAGAATTTTCATTAAACCTATAAAATTCCATCATTTTTTTATTCCTACTATGGGAGTCAATGGGCACTATCTGCTGTGGGTTTACCATCATTCCTCAAAATATTTTCTTTTGTGTTAATCAGAAAAAAACTAATGCATACAGGTTTAAAACAACACAAGGATGAGTAAATTATGAAAGAATATTCATTTAACCTATAAAATTCCATCATTTTTTTATTCCTACTATGGGAGTCAATGGTCACTATCTGCTGTGGGTTTACCATCATTCCTCAAAATATTTTCTTTTGTGTTAATCAGAAAAAAACTAATGCATACAGTTTTAAAACAACACGAGGATGAGTAAATTATGAAAGAATTTTCATTGAACCTATAAAATTCCATCATTTTTTTATTCCTACTATGGGAGTCAATGGGCACTATCTGCTGTGGGTTTACCATCATTCCTCAAAATATTTTCTTTTGTGTTAATCAGAAAAAAACTAATGCATACAGTTTTAAAACAACACGAGGATGAGTAAATTATGAAAGAATTTTCATTGAACCTATAAAATTCCATCATTTTTTTATTCCTACTATGGGAGTCAATGGGCACTATCTGCTGTGGGTTTACCATCATTCCTCAAAATATTTTCTTTTGTGTTAATCAGAAAAAAACTAATGCATACAGGTTTAAAACAACACAAGGATGAGTAAATTATGAAATAATTTTCATTTAACATATAAAATTCCTTCATTTTTTTATTCCTACTATGGGAGTCAATGGTCACTCTCTGCTGTGGTTTACCATCAATCCTCAAAATATTTTCTTTTGTGTTAATCAGAAAAAAACTAATGCATACAGGTTTAAAACAACACAAGGATGAGTAAATTATGAAAGAATTTTCATTGAACCTATAAAATTCCATCATTTTTTTATTCCTACTATGGGAGTCAGAGGTCACTATCTGCTGTGGGTTTACCATCATTCCTCAAAATATTTTCTTTTGTGTTAATCAGAAAAAAACTAATGCATACAGGTTTAAAACAACACGAGGATGAGTAAATTATGAAATAATTTTCATTGAACCTATAAAATTCCATCATTTTTTTATTCCTACTATGGGAGTCAATGGTCACTATCTGATGGGTTTACCATCATTCCTCAAAATATTTTATTTTGTGTTAATCAGAAAAAAACTAATGCATACAGGTTTAAAACAACACGAGGATGAGTAAATTATGAAAGAATTTTCATTGAACCTATAAAATTCCATCTTTTTTTTTTCCTACTATGTGACTCAATGGTCACTATCTGTTGTGGTTTACCATCATACCTCAAAATATTTTCTTTTGTGTTAATCAGAAAAAAACTAATGCATACAGGTTTAAAACAACACAAGGATGAGTAAATTATGAAAGAATTTTCATTGAACCTATAAAATTCCATCATTTTTTTATTCCTACTATGGGAGTCAATGGGCACTATCTGCTGTGGGTTTACCATCATTCCTCAAAATATTTTCTTTTGTGTTAATCAGAAAAAAACTAATGCATACACGTTTAAAACAACACAAGGATGAGTAAATTATGAAATAATTTTCATTTAACATATAAAATTCCTTCATTTTTTTATTCCTACTATGGGAGTCAATGGTCACTCTCTGCTGTGGTTTACCATCATTCCTCAAAATATTTTCTTTTGTGTTAATCAGAAAAAAACTAATGCATACAGGTTTAAAACAACACAAGGATGAGTAAATTATGAAAGAATTTTCATTGAACCTATAAAATTCCATCATTTTTTTTATTCCTACTATGGGAGTCAATGGTCACTATCTGCTGTGGGTTTACCATCATTCCTAAAAATATTTTCTTTTGTGTTAATCAGAAGAAAACTAATGCATACAGGTTTAAAACAACACAAGGATGAGTAAATTATGAAAGAATTTTCATTGAACCTATCAAATTCCATCATTTTTTTATTCCTACTATGGGAGTCAATGGTCACTATCTGCTGTGGGTTTACCATCATTCCTCAAAATATTTTCTTTTGTGTTAATCAGAAGAAAACTAATGCATACAGGTTTAAAACAACACAAGGATGAGTAAATTATGAAATAATTTTCATTTAACATATAAAATTCCTTCATTTTTTTATTCCTACTATGGGAGTCAATGGTCACTATCTGATGGGTTTACCATCATTCCTCAAAATATTTTCTTTTGTGTTAATCAGAAAAAAACTAATGCATACAGGTTTAAAACAACACGAGGATGAGTAAATTATGAAAGAATTTTCATTGAACCTATAAAATTCCATCTTTTTTTTATTCCTACTATGTGAGTCAATGGTCACTATCTGTTGTGGTTTACCATCATACCTCAAAATATTTTCTTTTGTGTTAATCAGAAAAAAACTAATGCATACAGGTTTAAAACAACACAAGGATGAGTAAATTATGAAAGAATTTTCATTGAACCTATAAAATTCCATCATTTTTTTATTCCTACTATGGGAGTCAATGGGCACTATCTGCTGTGGGTTTACCATCATTCCTCAAAATATTTTCTTTTGTGTTAATCAGAAAAAAACTAATGCATACAGGTTTAAAACAACACAAGGATGAGTAAATTATGAAAGAATTTTCATTGAACCTATAAAATTCCATCATTTTTTTATTCCTACTATGGGAGTCAGAGGTCACTATCTGCTGTGGTTTACCATCATACCTCAAAATATTTTATTTTGTGTTAATCAGAAAAAAACTAATGCATACAGGTTTAAAACAACACGAGGATGAGTAAATTATGAAATAATTTTCATTGAACCTATAAAATTCCATCATTTTTTTATTCCTACTATGGGAGTCAATGGTCACTATCTGATGGGTTTACCATCATTCCTCAAAATATTTTATTTTGTGTTAATCAGAAAAAAACTAATGCATACACGTTTAAAACAACACAAGGATGAGTAAATTATGAAATAATTTTCATTTAACATATAAAATTCCTTCATTTTTTTATTCCTACTATGGGAGTCAATGGTCACTCTCTGCTGTGGTTTACCATCATTCCTCAAAATATTTTCTTTTGTGTTAATCAGAAAAAAACTAATGCATACAGGTTTAAAACAACACAAGGATGAGTAAATTATGAAAGAATTTTCATTGAACCTATAAAATTCCATCTTTTTTTTATTCCTACTATGGGAGTCAATGGTCACTATCTGCTGTGGTTTACCATCATACCTCAAAATATTTTATTTTGTGTTAATCAGAAAAAAACTAATGCATACAGGTTTAAAACAACACAAGGATGAGTAAATTATGAAATAATTTTCATTTAACATATAAAATTCCTTCATTTTTTTATTCCTACTATGGGAGTCAATGGTCACTCTCTGCTGTGGTTTACCATCAATCCTCAAAATATTTTCTTTTGTGTTAATCAGAAAAAAACTAATGCATACAGGTTTAAAACAACACAAGGATGAGTAAATTATGAAAGAATTTTCATTGAACCTATAAAATTCCATCATTTTTTTATTCCTACTATGGGAGTCAGAGGTCACTATCTGCTGTGGGTTTACCATCATTCCTCAAAATATTTTCTTTTGTGTTAATCAGAAAAAAACTAATGCATACAGGTTTAAAACAACACGAGGATGAGTAAATTATGAAATAATTTTCATTGAACCTATAAAATTCCATCATTTTTTTATTCCTACTATGGGAGTCAATGGTCACTATCTGATGGGTTTACCATCATTCCTCAAAATATTTTATTTTGTGTTAATCAGAAAAAAACTAATGCATACAGGTTTAAAACAACACGAGGATGAGTAAATTATGAAAGAATTTTCATTGAACCTATAAAATTCCATCTTTTTTTTTTTCCTACTATGTGACTCAATGGTCACTATCTGTTGTGGTTTACCATCATACCTCAAAATATTTTCTTTTGTGTTAATCAGAAAAAAACTAATGCATACAGGTTTAAAACAACACAAGGATGAGTAAATTATGAAAGAATTTTCATTAAACCTATAAAATTCCATCATTTTTTTATTCCTACTATGGGAGTCAATGGGCACTATCTGCTGTGGTTTACCATCATTCCTCAAAATATTTTCTTTTGTGTTAATCAGAAAAAAACTAATGCATACAGGTTTAAAACAACACAAGGATGAGTAAATTATGAAAGAATTTTCATTGAACCTATAAAATTCCATCTTTTTTTTTTTCCTACTATGTGACTCAATGGTCACTATCTGTTGTGGTTTACCATCATACCTCAAAATATTTTCTTTTGTGTTAATCAGAAAAAAACTAATGCATACAGGTTTAAAACAACACAAGGATGAGTAAATTATGAAAGAATTTTCATTAAACCTATAAAATTCCATCATTTTTTTATTCCTACTATGGGAGTCAATGGGCACTATCTGCTGTGGGTTTACCATCATTCCTCAAAATATTTTCTTTTGTGTTAATCAGAAAAAAACTAATGCATACAGGTTTAAAACAACACAAGGATGAGTAAATTATGAAAGAATATTCATTTAACCTATAAAATTCCATCATTTTTTTATTCCTACTATGGGAGTCAATGGTCACTATCTGCTGTGGGTTTACCATCATTCCTCAAAATATTTTCTTTTGTGTTAATCAGAAAAAAACTAATGCATACAGTTTTAAAACAACACGAGGATGAGTAAATTATGAAAGAATTTTCATTGAACCTATAAAATTCCATCATTTTTTTATTCCTACTATGGGAGTCAATGGGCACTATCTGCTGTGGGTTTACCATCATTCCTCAAAATATTTTCTTTTGTGTTAATCAGAAAAAAACTAATGCATACAGTTTTAAAACAACACGAGGATGAGTAAATTATGAAAGAATTTTCATTGAACCTATAAAATTCCATCATTTTTTTATTCCTACTATGGGAGTCAATGGGCACTATCTGCTGTGGGTTTACCATCATTCCTCAAAATATTTTCTTTTGTGTTAATCAGAAAAAAACTAATGCATACAGGTTTAAAACAACACAAGGATGAGTAAATTATGAAATAATTTTCATTTAACATATAAAATTCCTTCATTTTTTTATTCCTACTATGGGAGTCAATGGTCACTCTCTGCTGTGGTTTACCATCAATCCTCAAAATATTTTCTTTTGTGTTAATCAGAAAAAAACTAATGCATACAGGTTTAAAACAACACAAGGATGAGTAAATTATGAAAGAATTTTCATTGAACCTATAAAATTCCATCATTTTTTTATTCCTACTATGGGAGTCAGAGGTCACTATCTGCTGTGGGTTTACCATCATTCCTCAAAATATTTTCTTTTGTGTTAATCAGAAAAAAACTAATGCATACAGGTTTAAAACAACACGAGGATGAGTAAATTATGAAATAATTTTCATTGAACCTATAAAATTCCATCATTTTTTTATTCCTACTATGGGAGTCAATGGTCACTATCTGATGGGTTTACCATCATTCCTCAAAATATTTTATTTTGTGTTAATCAGAAAAAAACTAATGCATACAGGTTTAAAACAACACGAGGATGAGTAAATTATGAAAGAATTTTCATTGAACCTATAAAATTCCATCTTTTTTTTTTTCCTACTATGTGACTCAATGGTCACTATCTGTTGTGGTTTACCATCATACCTCAAAATATTTTCTTTTGTGTTAATCAGAAAAAAACTAATGCATACAGGTTTAAAACAACACAAGGATGAGTAAATTATGAAAGAATTTTCATTGAACCTATAAAATTCCATCATTTTTTTATTCCTACTATGGGAGTCAATGGGCACTATCTGCTGTGGGTTTACCATCATTCCTCAAAATATTTTCTTTTGTGTTAATCAGAAAAAAACTAATGCATACACGTTTAAAACAACACAAGGATGAGTAAATTATGAAATAATTTTCATTTAACATATAAAATTCCTTCATTTTTTTATTCCTACTATGGGAGTCAATGGTCACTCTCTGCTGTGGTTTACCATCATTCCTCAAAATATTTTCTTTTGTGTTAATCAGAAAAAAACTAATGCATACAGGTTTAAAACAACACAAGGATGAGTAAATTATGAAAGAATTTTCATTGAACCTATAAAATTCCATCATTTTTTTTATTCCTACTATGGGAGTCAATGGTCACTATCTGCTGTGGGTTTACCATCATTCCTAAAAATATTTTCTTTTGTGTTAATCAGAAGAAAACTAATGCATACAGGTTTAAAACAACACAAGGATGAGTAAATTATGAAAGAATTTTCATTGAACCTATCAAATTCCATCATTTTTTTATTCCTACTATGGGAGTCAATGGTCACTATCTGCTGTGGGTTTACCATCATTCCTCAAAATATTTTCTTTTGTGTTAATCAGAAGAAAACTAATGCATACAGGTTTAAAACAACACAAGGATGAGTAAATTATGAAATAATTTTCATTTAACATATAAAATTCCTTCATTTTTTTATTCCTACTATGGGAGTCAATGGTCACTATCTGATGGGTTTACCATCATTCCTCAAAATATTTTCTTTTGTGTTAATCAGAAAAAAACTAATGCATACAGGTTTAAAACAACACGAGGATGAGTAAATTATGAAAGAATTTTCATTGAACCTATAAAATTCCATCTTTTTTTTATTCCTACTATGTGAGTCAATGGTCACTATCTGTTGTGGTTTACCATCATACCTCAAAATATTTTCTTTTGTGTTAATCAGAAAAAAACTAATGCATACAGGTTTAAAACAACACAAGGATGAGTAAATTATGAAAGAATTTTCATTGAACCTATAAAATTCCATCATTTTTTTATTCCTACTATGGGAGTCAATGGGCACTATCTGCTGTGGGTTTACCATCATTCCTCAAAATATTTTCTTTTGTGTTAATCAGAAAAAAACTAATGCATACACGTTTAAAACAACACAAGGATGAGTAAATTATGAAATAATTTTCATTTAACATATAAAATTCCTTCATTTTTTTATTCCTACTATGGGAGTCAATGGTCACTATCTGATGGGTTTACCATCATTCCTCAAAATATTTTCTTTTGTGTTAATCAGAAGAAAACTAATGCATACACGTTTAAAACAACACAAGGATGAGTAAATTATGAAATAATTTTCATTTAACATATAAAATTCCTTCATTTTTTTATTCCTACTATGGGAGTCAATGGTCACTATCTGATGGGTTTACCATCATTCCTCAAAATATTTTCTATTGTGTTAATCAGAAAAAAACTAATGCATACAGGTTTAAAACAACACGAGGATGAGTAAATTATGAAAGAATTTTCATTGAACCTATAAAATTCCATCTTTTTTTTATTCCTACTATGGGAGTCAATGGTCACTATCTGCTGTGGTTTACCATCATTCCTCAAAATATTTTCTTTTGTGTTAATCAGAAAAAAACTAATGCATACAGGTTTAAAACAACACAAGGATGAGTAAATTATGAAAGAATTTTCATTAAACCTATAAAATTCCATCATTTTTTTATTCCTACTATGGGAGTCAATGGGCACTATCTGCTGTGGGTTTACCATCATTCCTCAAAATATTTTCTTTTGTGTTAATCAGAAAAAAACTAATGCATACAGGTTTAAAACAACACAAGGATGAGTAAATTATGAAAGAATATTCATTTAACCTATAAAATTCCATCATTTTTTTATTCCTACTATGGGAGTCAATGGTCACTATCTGATGGGTTTACCATCATTCCTCAAAATATTTTCTTTTGTGTTAATCAGAAGAAAACTAATGCATACACGTTTAAAACAACACAAGGATGAGTAAATTATGAAAGAATTTTCATTTAACATATAAAATTCCATCATTTTTTTATTCCTACTATGGGAGTCAATGGTCACTATCTGATGGGTTTACCATCATTCCTCAAAATATTTTCTATTGTGTTAATCAGAAAAAAACTAATGCATACAGGTTTAAAACAACACAAGGATGAGTAAATTATGAAAGAATTTTCATTGAACCTATAAAATTCCATCTTTTTTTTATTCCTACTATGGGAGTCAATGGTCACTATCTGCTGTGGTTTACCATCATACCTCAAAATATTTTCTTTTGTGTTAATCAGAAGAAAACTAATGCATACAGGTTTAAAACAACACAAGGATGAGTAAATTATGAAAGAATTTTCATTTAACATATAAAATTCCTTCATTTTTTTATTCCTACTATGGGAGTCAATGGTCACTATCTGATGGGTTTACCATCATTCCTCAAAATATTTTCTTTTGTGTTAATCAGAAGAAAACTAATGCATACACGTTTAAAACAACACAAGGATGAGTAAATTATGAAATAATTTTCATTTAACATATAAAATTCCTTCATTTTTTTATTCCTACTATGGGAGTCAATGGTCACTATCTGATGGGTTTACCATCATTCCTCAAAATATTTTCTATTGTGTTAATCAGAAAAAAACTAATGCATACAGGTTTAAAACAACACGAGGATGAGTAAATTATGAAAGAATTTTCATTGAACCTATAAAATTCCATCTTTTTTTATTCCTACTATGGGAGTCAATGGTCACTATCTGCTGTGGTTTACCATCATTCCTCAAAATATTTTCTTTTGTGTTAATCAGAAAAAAACTAATGCATACAGGTTTAAAACAACACAAGGATGAGTAAATTATGAAAGAATTTTCATTAAACCTATAAAATTCCATCATTTTTTTATTCCTACTGTGGGAGTCAATGGGCACTATCTGCTGTGGGTTTACCATCATTCCTCAAAATATTTTCTTTTGTGTTAATCAGAAAAAAACTAATGCATACAGGTTTAAAACAACACAAGGATGAGTAAATTATGAAAGAATATTCATTTAACCTATAAAATTCCATCATTTTTTTATTCCTACTATGGGAGTCAATGGTCACTATCTGCTGTGGGTTTACCATCATTCCTCAAAATATTTTCTTTTGTGTTAATCAGAAAAAAACTAATGCATACAGTTTTAAAACAACACGAGGATGAGTAAATTATGAAAGAATTTTCATTGAACCTATAAAATTCCATCATTTTTTTATTCCTACTATGGGAGTCAATGGGCACTATCTGCTGTGGGTTTACCATCATTCCTCAAAATATTTTCTTTTGTGTTAATCAGAAAAAAACTAATGCATACAGGTTTAAAACAACACAAGGATGAGTAAATTATGAAATAATTTTCATTTAACATATAAAATTCCTTCATTTTTTTATTCCTACTATGGGAGTCAATGGTCACTCTCTGCTGTGGTTTACCATCATTCCTCAAAATATTTTCTTTTGTGTTAATCAGAAAAAAACTAATGCATACAGGTTTAAAACAACACAAGGATGAGTAAATTATGAAAGAATTTTCATTGAACCTATAAAATTCCATCTTTTTTTTATTCCTACTATGGGAGTCAATGGTCACTATCTGCTGTGGTTTACCATCATACCTCAAAATATTTTATTTTGTGTTAATCAGAAAAAAACTAATGCATACAGGTTTAAAACAACACAAGGATGAGTAAATTATGAAATAATTTTCATTTAACATATAAAATTCCTTCATTTTTTTATTCCTACTATGGGAGTCAATGGTCACTCTCTGCTGTGGTTTACCATCAATCCTCAAAATATTTTCTTTTGTGTTAATCAGAAAAAAACTAATGCATACAGGTTTAAAACAACACAAGGATGAGTAAATTATGAAAGAATTTTCATTGAACCTATAAAATTCCATCATTTTTTTATTCCTACTATGGGAGTCAGAGGTCACTATCTGCTGTGGGTTTACCATCATTCCTCAAAATATTTTCTTTTGTGTTAATCAGAAAAAAACTAATGCATACAGGTTTAAAACAACACGAGGATGAGTAAATTATGAAATAATTTTCATTGAACCTATAAAATTCCATCATTTTTTTATTCCTACTATGGGAGTCAATGGTCACTATCTGATGGGTTTACCATCATTCCTCAAAATATTTTATTTTGTGTTAATCAGAAAAAAACTAATGCATACAGGTTTAAAACAACACGAGGATGAGTAAATTATGAAAGAATTTTCATTGAACCTATAAAATTCCATCTTTTTTTTTTCCTACTATGTGACTCAATGGTCACTATCTGTTGTGGTTTACCATCATACCTCAAAATATTTTCTTTTGTGTTAATCAGAAAAAAACTAATGCATACAGGTTTAAAACAACACAAGGATGAGTAAATTATGAAAGAATTTTCATTGAACCTATAAAATTCCATCATTTTTTTATTCCTACTATGGGAGTCAATGGGCACTATCTGCTGTGGGTTTACCATCATTCCTCAAAATATTTTCTTTTGTGTTAATCAGAAAAAAACTAATGCATACACGTTTAAAACAACACAAGGATGAGTAAATTATGAAATAATTTTCATTTAACATATAAAATTCCTTCATTTTTTTATTCCTACTATGGGAGTCAATGGTCACTCTCTGCTGTGGTTTACCATCATTCCTCAAAATATTTTCTTTTGTGTTAATCAGAAAAAAACTAATGCATACAGGTTTAAAACAACACAAGGATGAGTAAATTATGAAAGAATTTTCATTGAACCTATAAAATTCCATCATTTTTTTTATTCCTACTATGGGAGTCAATGGTCACTATCTGCTGTGGGTTTACCATCATTCCTAAAAATATTTTCTTTTGTGTTAATCAGAAGAAAACTAATGCATACAGGTTTAAAACAACACAAGGATGAGTAAATTATGAAATAATTTTCATTTAACAAATAAAATTCCTTCATTTTTTTATTCCTACTATGGGAGTCAATGGTCACTATCTGATGGGTTTACCATCATTCCTCAAAATATTTTCTTTTGTGTTAATCAGAAGAAAACTAATGCATACACGTTTAAAACAACACAAGGATGAGTAAATTATGAAATAATTTTCATTTAACATATAAAATTCCTTCATTTTTTTATTCCTACTATGGGAGTCAATGGTCACTATCTGATGGGTTTACCATCATTCCTCAAAATATTTTCTTTTGTGTTAATCAGAAAAAAACTAATGCATACAGGTTTAAAACAACACGAGGATGAGTAAATTATGAAAGAATTTTCATTGAACCTATAAAATTCCATCTTTTTTTTATTCCTACTATGTGAGTCAATGGTCACTATCTGTTGTGGTTTACCATCATACCTCAAAATATTTTCTTTTGTGTTAATCAGAAAAAAACTAATGCATACAGGTTTAAAACAACACAAGGATGAGTAAATTATGAAAGAATTTTCATTGAACCTATAAAATTCCATCATTTTTTTATTCCTACTATGGGAGTCAATGGGCACTATCTGCTGTGGGTTTACCATCATTCCTCAAAATATTTTCTTTTGTGTTAATCAGAAAAAAACTAATGCATACACGTTTAAAACAACACAAGGATGAGTAAATTATGAAATAATTTTCATTTAACATATAAAATTCCTTCATTTTTTTATTCCTACTATGGGAGTCAATGGTCACTATCTGATGGGTTTACCATCATTCCTCAAAATATTTTCTTTTGTGTTAATCAGAAGAAAACTAATGCATACACGTTTAAAACAACACAAGGATGAGTAAATTATGAAATAATTTTCATTTAACATATAAAATTCCTTCATTTTTTTATTCCTACTATGGGAGTCAATGGTCACTATCTGATGGGTTTACCATCATTCCTCAAAATATTTTCTATTGTGTTAATCAGAAAAAAACTAATGCATACAGGTTTAAAACAACACGAGGATGAGTAAATTATGAAAGAATTTTCATTGAACCTATAAAATTCCATCTTTTTTTATTCCTACTATGGGAGTCAATGGTCACTATCTGCTGTGGTTTACCATCATTCCTCAAAATATTTTCTTTTGTGTTAATCAGAAAAAAACTAATGCATACAGGTTTAAAACAACACAAGGATGAGTAAATTATGAAAGAATTTTCATTAAACCTATAAAATTCCATCATTTTTTTATTCCTACTATGGGAGTCAATGGGCACTATCTGCTGTGGGTTTACCATCATTCCTCAAAATATTTTCTTTTGTGTTAATCAGAAAAAAACTAATGCATACAGGTTTAAAACAACACAAGGATGAGTAAATTATGAAAGAATATTCATTTAACCTATAAAATTCCATCATTTTTTTATTCCTACTATGGGAGTCAATGGTCACTATCTGCTGTGGGTTTACCATCATTCCTCAAAATATTTTCTTTTGTGTTAATCAGAAGAAAACTAATGCATACACGTTTAAAACAACACAAGGATGAGTAAATTATGAAAGAATTTTCATTTAACATATAAAATTCCATCATTTTTTTATTCCTACTATGGGAGTCAATGGTCACTATCTGATGGGTTTACCATCATTCCTCAAAATATTTTCTATTGTGTTAATCAGAAAAAAACTAATGCATACAGGTTTAAAACAACACGAGGATGAGTAAATTATGAAAGAATTTTCATTGAACCTATAAAATTCCATCTTTTTTTTATTGCTACTATGGGAGTCAATGGTCACTATCTGCTGTGGTTTACCATCATACCTCAAAATATTTTCTTTTGTGTTAATCAGAAGAAAACTAATGCATACAGGTTTAAAACAACACAAGGATGAGTAAATTATGAAATAATTTTCATTTAACATATAAAATTCCTTCATTTTTTTATTCCTACTATGGGAGTCAATGGTCACTATCTGATGGGTTTACCATCATTCCTCAAAATATTTTCTATTGTGTTAATCAGAAAAAAACTAATGCATACAGGTTTAAAACAACACGAGGATGAGTAAATTATGAAAGAATTTTCATTGAACCTATAAAATTCCATCTTTTTTTTATTCCTACTATGGGAGTCAATGGTCACTATCTGCTGTGGTTTACCATCATACCTCAAAATATTTTCTTTTGTGTTAATCAGAAGAAAACTAATGCATACAGGTTTAAAACAACACAAGGATGAGTAAATTATGAAATAATTTTCATTTAACATATAAAATTCCTTCATTTTTTTATTCCTACTATGGGAGTCAATGGTCACTATCTGATGGGTTTACCATCATTCCTCAAAATATTTTCTTTTGTGTTAATCAGAAGAAAACTAATGCATACACGTTTAAAACAACACAAGGATGAGTAAATTATGAAATAATTTTCATTTAACATATAAAATTCCTTCATTTTTTTATTCCTACTATGGGAGTCAATGGTCACTATCTGATGGGTTTACCATCATTCCTCAAAATATTTTCTATTGTGTTAATCAGAAAAAAACTAATGCATACAGGTTTAAAACAACACGAGGATGAGTAAATTATGAAAGAATTTTCATTGAACCTATAAAATTCCATCTTTTTTTATTCCTACTATGGGAGTCAATGGTCACTATCTGCTGTGGTTTACCATCATTCCTCAAAATATTTTCTTTTGTGTTAATCAGAAAAAAACTAATGCATACAGGTTTAAAACAACACAAGGATGAGTAAATTATGAAAGAATTTTCATTAAACCTATAAAATTCCATCATTTTTTTATTCCTACTGTGGGAGTCAATGGGCACTATCTGCTGTGGGTTTACCATCATTCCTCAAAATATTTTCTTTTGTGTTAATCAGAAAAAAACTAATGCATACAGGTTTAAAACAACACAAGGATGAGTAAATTATGAAAGAATATTCATTTAACCTATAAAATTCCATCATTTTTTTATTCCTACTATGGGAGTCAATGGTCACTATCTGCTGTGGGTTTACCATCATTCCTCAAAATATTTTCTTTTGTGTTAATCAGAAAAAAACTAATGCATACAGTTTTAAAACAACACGAGGATGAGTAAATTATGAAAGAATTTTCATTGAACCTATAAAATTCCATCATTTTTTTATTCCTACTATGGGAGTCAATGGGCACTATCTGCTGTGGGTTTACCATCATTCCTCAAAATATTTTCTTTTGTGTTAATCAGAAAAAAACTAATGCATACAGGTTTAAAACAACACAAGGATGAGTAAATTATGAAAGAATTTTCATTGAACCTATAAAATTCCATCATTTTTTTATTCCTACTATGGGAGTCAGAGGTCACTATCTGCTGTGGGTTTACCATCATTCCTCAAAATATTTTCTTTTGTGTTAATCAGAAAAAAACTAATGCATACAGGTTTAAAACAACACGAGGATGAGTAAATTATGAAATAATTTTCATTGAACCTATAAAATTCCATCATTTTTTTATTCCTACTATGGGAGTCAATGGTCACTATCTGATGGGTTTACCATCATTCCTCAAAATATTTTATTTTGTGTTAATCAGAAAAAAACTAATGCATACAGGTTTAAAACAACACGAGGATGAGTAAATTATGAAAGAATTTTCATTGAACCTATAAAATTCCATCTTTTTTTTTTCCTACTATGTGACTCAATGGTCACTATCTGTTGTGGTTTACCATCATACCTCAAAATATTTTCTTTTGTGTTAATCAGAAAAAAACTAATGCATACAGGTTTAAAACAACACAAGGATGAGTAAATTATGAAAGAATTTTCATTGAACCTATAAAATTCCATCATTTT
>NW_027394104.1:0-38258 GCF_030506205.2 Paramisgurnus dabryanus | reverse complement strand
GTCGTTTAAAGGCATTTCCAGCTCAGAAAAGCATTTTTCAAGCGATTTCAGCATTTCAGGTTGGATTTTGACTTTTCATGCAAAAGTGCCCAATTCGGCCTAAAATGCCTTCAGAAGCATTCTTATGATGAGAAATGTCGTTTAAAGGCATTTCCAGCTCAGAAAAGCATTTTTCAAGCGATTTCAACATTTCAGGTTGGATTTTGACTTTTCATGCAAAAGTGCCCAATTCGGCCTAAAATGCCTTCAGGAGCATTCTTATGATGAGAAATGTCGTTTAAAGGCATTTCCAGCTCAGAAAAGCATTTTTCAAGCGATTTCAACATTTCAGGTTGGATTTTGACTTTTCATGCAAAAGTGCCCAATTCGGCCTAAAATGCCTTCAGGAAGCATTCTTATGATGAGAAATGTCGTTTAAAGGCATTTCCAGCTCAGAAAAGCATTTTTCAAGCGATTTCAACATTTCAGGTTGGATTTTGACTTTTCATGCAAAAGTGCCCAATTCGGCCTAAAATGCCTTCAGAAGCATTCTTATGATGAGAAATGTCGTTTAAAGGCATTTCCAGCTCAGAAAAGCATTTTTCAAGCGATTTCAACATTTCAGGTTGGATTTTGACTTTTCATGCAAAAGTGCCCAATTCGGCCTAAAATGCCTTCAGGAGCATTCTTATGATGAGAAATGTCGTTTAAAGGCATTTCCAGCTCAGAAAAGCATTTTTCAAGCGATTTCAACATTTCAGGTTGGATTTTGACTTTTCATGCAAAAGTGCCCAATGCGGCCCTAAAATGCCTTTAGAAGCATTCTTTTGATGAGAAATGTCGTTTAAAGGCATTTCCAGCTCAGAAAAGCATTTTTTCAAGCGATTTCAACATTTCAGGTTGGATTTTGACTTTTCATGCAAAAGTGCCCAATTCGGCCTAAAATGCCTTCAGGAGCATTCTTATGATGAGAAATGTCGTTTAAAGGCATTTCCAGCTCAGAAAAGCATTTTTCAAGCGATTTCAACATTTCAGGTTGGATTTTGACTTTTCATGCAAAAGTGCCCAATTCGGCCTAAAATGCCTTCAGGAGCATTCTTATGATGAGAAATGTCGTTTAAAGGCATTTCCAGCTCAGAAAAGCATTTTTCAAGCGATTTCAACATTTCAGGTTGGATTTTGACTTTTCATGCAAAAGTGCCCAATTCGGCCTAAAATGCCTTCAGGAGCATTCTTATGATGAGAAATGTCGTTTAAAGGCATTTCCAGCTCAGAAAAGCATTTTTCAAGCGATTTCAGCATTTCAGGTTGGATTTTGACTTTTCATGCAAAAGTGCCCAATTCGGCCTAAAATGCCTTCAGGAGCTTTCTTATGATGAGAAATGTCGTTTAAAGGCATTTCCAGCTCAGAAAAGCATTTTTCAAGCGATTTCAACATTTCAGGTTGGATTTTGACTTTTCATGCAAAAGTGCCCAATTCGGCCTAAAATGCCTTCAGGAGCATTCTTATGATGAGAAATGTCGTTTAAAGGCATTTCCAACTCAGAAAAGCATTTTTCAAGCGATTTCAACATTTCAGGTTGGATTTTGACTTTTCATGCAAAAGTGCCCAATTCGGCCTAAAATGCCTTCAGAAGCATTCTTATGATGAGAAATGTCGTTTAAAGGCATTTCCAGCTCAGAAAAGCATTTTTCAAGCGATTTCAGCATTTCAGGTTGGATTTTGACTTTTCATGCAAAAGTGCCCAATTCGGCCTAAAATGCCTTCAGGAGCTATTCTTATGATGAGAAATGTCGTTTAAAGGCATTTCCAGCTCAGAAAAGCATTTTTCAAGCGATTTCAACATTTCAGGTTGGATTTTGACTTTTCATGCAAAAGTGCCCAATTCGGCCTAAAATGCCTTCAGGAGCATTCTTATGATGAGAAATGTCGTTTAAAGGCATTTCCAGCTCAGAAAAGCATTTTTCAAGCGATTTCAACATTTCAGGTTGGATTTTGACTTTTCATGCAAAAGTGCCCAATTCGGCCTAAAATGCCTTCAGGAGCATTCTTATGATGAGAAATGTCGTTTAAAGGCATTTCCAGCTCAGAAAAGCATTTTTCAAGCGATTTCAACATTTCAGGTTGGATTTTGACTTTTCATGCAAAAGTGCCCAATTCGGCCTAAAATGCCTTCAGAAGCATTCTTATGATGAGAAATGTCGTTTAAAGGCATTTCCAGCTCAGAAAAGCATTTTTCAAGCGATTTCAACATTTCAGGTTGGATTTTGACTTTTCATGCAAAAGTGCCCAATTCGGCCTAAAATGCCTTCAGGAGCATTCTTATGATGAGAAATGTCGTTTAAAGGCATTTCCAGCTCAGAAAAGCATTTTTCAAGCGATTTCAGCATTTCAGGTTGGATTTTGACTTTTCATGCAAAAGTGCCCAATTCGGCCTAAAATGCCTTCAGGAGCATTCTTATGATGAGAAATGTCGTTTAAAGGCATTTCCAGCTCAGAAAAGCATTTTTCAAGCGATTTCAGCATTTCAGGTTGGATTTTGACTTTTCATGCAAAAGTGCCCAATTCGGCCTAAAATGCCTTCAGAAGCATTCTTATGATGAGAAATGTCGTTTAAAGGCATTTCCAGCTCAGAAAAGCATTTTTCAAGCGATTTCAACATTTCAGGTTGGATTTTGACTTTTCATGCAAAAGTGCCCAATTCGGCCTAAAATGCCTTCAGGAGCATTCTTATGATGAGAAATGTCGTTTAAAGGCATTTCCAGCTCAGAAAAGCATTTTTCAAGCGATTTCAGCATTTCAGGTTGGATTTTGACTTTTCATGCAAAAGTGCCCAATTCGGCCTAAAATGCCTTCAGGAGCATTCTTATGATGAGAAATGTCGTTTAAAGGCATTTCCAGCTCAGAAAAGCATTTTTCAAGCGATTTCAACATTTCAGGTTGGATTTTGACTTTTCATGCAAAAGTGCCCAATTCGGCCTAAAATGCCTTCAGAAGCATTCTTATGATGAGAAATGTCGTTTAAAGGCATTTCCAGCTCAGAAAAGCATTTTTCAAGCGATTTCAACATTTCAGGTTGGATTTTGACTTTTCATGCAAAAGTGCCCAATTCGGCCTAAAATGCCTTCAGAAGCATTCTTATGATGAGAAATGTCGTTTAAAAGGCATTTCCAGCTCAGAAAAGCATTTTTCAAGCGATTTCAACATTTCAGGTTGGATTTTGTCTTTTCATGCAAAAGTGCCCAATTCGGCCTAAAATGCCTTCAGGAGCATTCTTATGATGAGAAATGTCGTTTAAAAGCATTTCCAGCTCAGAAAAGCATTTTTCAAGCGATTTCAACATTTCAGGTTGGATTTTGACTTTTCATGCAAAAGTGCCAAATTCGGCATAAAATGCCTTCAGAAGCATTCTTATGATGAGAAATGTCGTTTAAAGGCATTTCCAGCTCAGAAAAGCATTTTTCAAGCGATTTCAGCATTTCAGGTTGGAGTTTGACTTTTCATGCAAAAGTGCCCAATTCGGCCTAAAATGCCTTCAGGAGCATTCTTATGATGAGAAATGTCGTTTAAAGGCATTTCCAGCTCAGAAAAGCATTTTTCAAGCGATTTCAACATTTCAGGTTGGATTTGGACTTTTCTTGCAAAAGTGCCCAATTCGGCCTAAAATGCCTTCAGAAGCATTCTTATGATGAGAAATGTCGTTTAAAGGCATTTCCAGCTCAGAAAAGCATTTTTCAAGCGATTTCAACATTTCAGGTTGGATTTTGACTTTTCATGCAAAAGTGCCCAATTCGGCCTAAAATGCCTTCAGGAGCATTCTTATGATGAGAAATGTCGTTTAAAGGCATTTCCAGCTCAGAAAAGCATTTTTCAAGCGATTTCAGCATTTCAGGTTGGATTTTGACTTTTCATGCAAAAGTGCCCAATTCGGCCTAAAATGCCTTCAGGAGCATTCTTATGATGAGAAATGTCGTTTAAAAGGCATTTCCAGCTCAGAAAAGCATTTTTCAAGCGATTTCAACATTTCAGGTTGGATTTTGACTTTTCATGCAAAAGTGCCCAATTCGGCCTAAAATGCCTTCAGAAGCATTCTTATGATGAGAAATGTCGTTTAAAGGCATTTCCAGCTCAGAAAAGCATTTTTCAAGCGATTTCAACATTTCAGGTTGGATTTTGACTTTTCATGCAAAAGTGCCCAATTCGGCCTAAAATGCCTTCAGAAGCATTCTTATGATGAGAAATGTCGTTTAAAGGCATTTCCAGCTCAGAAAAGCATTTTTCAAGCGATTTCAACATTTCAGGTTGGATTTTGACTTTTCATGCAAAAGTGCCCAATTCGGCCTAAAATGCCTTCAGGAGCATTCTTATGATGAGAAATGTCGTTTAAAAGCATTTTTCAGCTCAGAAAAGCATTTTTTCAAGTGATTTCAGCATTTCAGGTTGGATTTTGACTTTTCATGCAAAAGTGCCCAATGCGGCCTAAAATGCCTTTAGAAGCATTCTTTTGATGAGAAATGTCGTTTAAAGGCATTTCCAGCTCAGAAAAGCATTTTTCAAGCGATTTCAACATTTCAGGTTGGATTTTGACTTTTCATGCAAAAGTGCCCAATTCGGCCTAAAATGCCTTCAGGAGCATTCTTATGATGAGAAATGTCGTTTAAAGGCATTTCCAGCTCAGAAAAGCATTTTTCAAGCGATTTCAACATTTCAGGTTGGATTTTGACTTTTCATGCAAAAGTGCCCAATTCGGCCTAAAATGCCTTCAGGAGCATTCTTATGATGAGAAATGTCGTTTAAAGGCATTTCCAGCTCAGAAAAGCATTTTTCAAGCGATTTCAACATTTCAGGTTGGATTTTGACTTTTCATGCAAAAGTGCCCAATTCGGCCTAAAATGCCTTCAGGAGCATTCTTATGATGAGAAATGTCGTTTAAAAGGCATTTCCAGCTCAGAAAAGCATTTTTCAAGCGATTTCAACATTTCAGGTTGGATTTTGACTTTTCATGCAAAAGTGCCAAATTCGGCATAAAATGCCTTCAGAAGCATTCTTATGATGAGAAATGTCGTTTAAAGGCATTTCCAGCTCAGAAAAGCATTTTTCAAGCGATTTCAGCATTTCAGGTTGGATTTTGACTTTTCATGCAAAAGTGCCCAATTCGGCCTAAAATGCCTTCAGGAGCATTCTTATGATGAGAAATGTCGTTTAAAGGCATTTCCAGCTCAGAAAAGCATTTTTCAAGCGATTTCAACATTTCAGGTTGGATTTGGACTTTTCATGCAAAAGTGCCCAATTCGGCCTAAAATGCCTTCAGAAGCATTCTTATGATGAGAAATGTCGTTTAAAGGCATTTCCAGCTCAGAAAAGCATTTTTCAAGCGATTTCAACATTTCAGGTTGGATTTTGACTTTTCATGCAAAAGTGCCCAATTCGGCCTAAAATGCCTTCAGGAGCATTCTTATGATGAGAAATGTCGTTTAAAGGCATTTCCAGCTCAGAAAAGCATTTTTCAAGCGATTTCAGCATTTCAGGTTGGATTTTGACTTTTCATGCAAAAGTGCCCAATTCGGCCTAAAATGCCTTCAGGAGCATTCTTATGATGAGAAATGTCGTTTAAAGGCATTTCCAGCTCAGAAAAGCATTTTTCAAGCGATTTCAACATTTCAGGTTGGATTTGACTTTTCATGCAAAAGTGCCCAATTCGGCCTAAAATGCCTTCAGAAGCATTCTTATGATGAGAAATGTCGTTTAAAGGCATTTCCAGCTCAGAAAAGCATTTTTCAAGCGATTTCAACATTTCAGGTTGGATTTTGACTTTTCATGCAAAAGTGCCCAATTCGGCCTAAAATGCCTTCAGAAGCATTCTTATGATGAGAAATGTCGTTTAAAGGCATTTCCAGCTCAGAAAAGCATTTTTCAAGCGATTTCAACATTTCAGGTTGGATTTTGACTTTTCATGCAAAAGTGCCCAATTCGGCCTAAAATGCCTTCAGGAGCATTCTTATGATGAGAAATGTCGTTTAAAGGCATTTCCAGCTCAGAAAAGCATTTTTCAAGCGATTTCAACATTTCAGGTTGGATTTTGACTTTTCATGCAAAAGTGCCCAATTCGGCCTAAAATGCCTTCAGGAGCATTCTTATGATGAGAAATGTCGTTTAAAGGCATTTCCAGCTCAGAAAAGCATTTTTCAAGCGATTTCAACATTTCAGGTTGGATTTTGACTTTTCATGCAAAAGTGCCCAATTCGGCCTAAAATGCCTTCAGGAGCATTCTTATGATGAGAAATGTCGTTTAAAGGCATTTCCAGCTCAGAAAAGCATTTTTCAAGCGATTTCAGCATTTCAGGTTGGATTTTGACTTTTCATGCAAAAGTGCCCAATTCGGCCTAAAATGCCTTCAGGAGCATTCTTATGATGAGAAATGTCGTTTAAAGGCATTTCCAGCTCAGAAAAGCATTTTTCAAGCGATTTCAACATTTCAGGTTGGATTTTGACTTTTCATGCAAAAGTGCCCAATTCGGCCTAAAATGCCTTCAGGAGCATTCTTATGATGAGAAATGTCGTTTAAAGGCATTTCCAGCTCAGAAAAGCATTTTTCAAGCGATTTCAGCATTTCAGGTTGGATTTTGACTTTTCATGCAAAAGTGCCGAATTCGGCCTAAAATGCCTTCAGGAGCATTCTTATGATGAGAAATGTCGTTTAAAGGCATTTCCAGCTCAGAAAAGCATTTTTCAAGCGATTTCAGCATTTCAGGTTGGATTTTGACTTTTCATGCAAAAGTGCCCAATTCGGCCTAAAATGCCTTCAGGAGCATTCTTATGATGAGAAATGTCGTTTAAAGGCATTTCCAGCTCAGAAAAGCATTTTTCAAGCGATTTCAACATTTCAGGTTGGATTTTGACTTTTCATGCAAAAGTGCCCAATTCGGCCTAAAATGCCTTCAGGAGCATTCTTATGATGAGAAATGTCGTTTAAAGGCATTTCCAGCTCAGAAAAGCATTTTTCAAGCGATTTCAACATTTCAGGTTGGATTTTGACTTTTCATGCAAAAGTGCCCAATTCGGCCTAAAATGCCTTCAGAAGCATTCTTATGATGAGAAATGTCGTTTAAAGGCATTTCCAGCTCAGAAAAGCATTTTTCAAGCGATTTCAACATTTCAGGTTGGATTTTGACTTTTCATGCAAAAGTGCCCAATTCGGCCTAAAATGCCTTCAGGAGCATTCTTATGATGAGAAATGTCGTTTAAAGGCATTTCCAGATCAGAAAAGCATTTTTCAAGCGATTTCAGCATTTCAGGTTGGATTTTGACTTTTCATGCAAAAGTGCCCAATGCGGCCTAAAATGCCTTTAGAAGCATCTTTTGATGAGAAATGTCGTTTAAAGGCATTTCCAGCTCAGAAAAGCATTTTTCAAGCGATTTCAACATTTCAGGTTGGATTTTGACTTTTCATGCAAAAGTGCCCAATTCGGCCTAAAATGCCTTCAGGAGCATTCTTATGATGAGAAATGTCGTTTAAAGGCATTTCCAGCTCAGAAAAGCATTTTTCAAGCGATTTCAACATTTCAGGTTGGATTTTGAGTTTTCATGCAAAAGTGCCCAATTCGGCCTAAAATGCCTTCAGGAGCATTCTTATGATGAGAAATGTCGTTTAAAGGCATTTCCAGCTCAGAAAAGCATTTTTCAAGCGATTTCAACATTTCAGGTTGGATTTTGACTTTTCATGCAAAAGTGCCCAATTCGGCCTAAAATGCCTTCAGGAGCATTCTTATGATGAGAAATGTCGTTTAAAGGCATTTCCAGCTCAGAAAAGCATTTTTCAAGCGATTTCAACATTTCAGGTTGGATTTTGACTTTTCATGCAAAAGTGCCCAATTCGGCCTAAAATGCCTTCAGGAGCATTCTTATGATGAGAAATGTCGTTTAAAGGCATTTCCAGCTCAGAAAAGCATTTTTCAAGCGATTTCAGCATTTCAGGTTGGATTTTGACTTTTCATGCAAAAGTGCCCAATGCGGCCTAAAATGCCTTTAGAAGCATTCTTTTGATGAGAAATGTCGTTTAAAGGCATTTCCAGCTCAGAAAAGCATTTTTCAAGCGATTTCAACATTTCAGGTTGGATTTTGACTTTTCATGCAAAAGTGCCCAATTCGGCCTAAAATGCCTTCAGGAGCATTCTTATGATGAGAAATGTCGTTTAAAGGCATTTCCAGCTCAGAAAAGCATTTTTCAAGCGATTTCAACATTTCAGGTTGGATTTTGACTTTTCATGCAAAAGTGCCCAATTCGGCCTAAAATGCCTTCAGAAGCATTCTTATGATGAGAAATGTCGTTTAAAGGCATTTCCAGCTCAGAAAAGCATTTTTCAAGCGATTTCAACATTTCAGGTTGGATTTTGACTTTTCATGCAAAAGTGCCCAATTCGGCCTAAAATGCCTTCAGGAGCATTCTTATGATGAGAAATGTCGTTTAAAGGCATTTCCAGCTCAGAAAAGCATTTTTCAAGCGATTTCAGCATTTCAGGTTGGATTTTGAGTTTTCATGCAAAAGTGCCCAATTCGGCCTAAAATGCCTTCAGGAGCATTCTTATGATGATAAATGTCGTTTAAAGGCATTTCCAGCTCAGAAAAGCATTTTTCAAGCGATTTCAACATTTCAGGTTGGATTTTGACTTTTCATGCAAAAGTGCCCAATTCGGCCTAAAATGCCTTCAGGAGCATTCTTATGATGAGAAATGTCGTTTAAAAGGCATTTCCAGCTCAGAAAAGCATTTTTCAAGCGATTTCAACATTTCAGGTTGGATTTTGACTTTTCATGCAAAAGTGCCCAATTCGGCCTAAAATGCCTTCAGGAGCATTCTTATGATGAGAAATGTCGTTTAAAGGCATTTCCAGCTCAGAAAAGCATTTTTCAAGCGATTTCAGCATTTCAGGTTGGATTTTGACTTTTCATGCAAAAGTGCCCAATTCGGCCTAAAATGCCTTCAGGAGCATTCTTATGATGAGAAATGTCGTTTAAAGGCATTTCCAGCTCAGAAAAGCATTTTTCAAGCGATTTCAACATTTCAGGTTGGATTTTGACTTTTCATGCAAAAGTGCCCAATTCGGCCTAAAATGCCTTCAGGAGCATTCTTATGATGAGAAATGTCGTTTAAAGGCATTTCCAGCTCAGAAAAGCATTTTTCAAGCGATTTCAACATTTCAGGTTGGATTTTGACTTTTCATGCAAAAGTGCCCAATTCAGCCTAAAATGCCTTCAGAAGCATTCTTATGATGAGAAATGTCGTTTAAAGGCATTTCCAGCTCAGAAAAGCATTTTTCAAGCGATTTCAGCATTTCAGGTTGGATTTTGACTTTTCATGCAAAAGTGCCCAATTCGGCCTAAAATGCCTTCAGGAGTATTCTTATGATGAGAAATGTCGTTTAAAGGCATTTCCAGCTCAGAAAAGCATTTTTCAAGCGATTTCAGCATTTCAGGTTGGATTTTGACTTTTCATGCAAAAGTGCCCAATTCGGCCTAAAATGCCTTCAGGAGTATTCTTATGATGAGAAATGTCGTTTAAAGGCATTTCCAGCTCAGAAAAGCATTTTTCAAGCGATTTCAACATTTCAGGTTGGATTTTGACTTTTCATGCAAAAGTGCCCAATTCGGCCTAAAATGCCTTCAGGAGCATTCTTATGATGAGAAATGTCGTTTAAAGGCATTTCCAGCTCAGAAAAGCATTTTTCAAGCGATTTCAACATTTCAGGTTGGATTTTGACTTTTCATGCAAAAGTGCCCAATTCGGCCTAAAATGCCTTCAGAAGCATTCTTATGATGAGAAATGTCGTTTAAAGGCATTTCCAGCTCAGAAAAGCATTTTTCAAGCGATTTCAACATTTCAGGTTGGATTTTGACTTTTCATGCAAAAGTGCCCAATTCGGCCTAAAATGCCTTCAGGAGCATTCTTATGATGAGAAATGTCGTTTAAAGGCATTTCCAGCTCAGAAAAGCATTTTTCAAGCGATTTCAGCATTTCAGGTTGGATTTTGACTTTTCATGCAAAAGTGCCCAATTCGGCCTAAAATGCCTTCAGGAGCATTCTTATGATGAGAAATGTCGTTTAAAGGCATTTCCAGCTCAGAAAAGCATTTTTCAAGCGATTTCAGCATTTCAGGTTGGATTTTGACTTTTCATGCAAAAGTGCCCAATTCGGCCTAAAATGCCTTCAGAAGCATTCTTATGATGAGAAATGTCGTTTAAAGGCATTTCCAGCTCAGAAAAGCATTTTTCAAGCGATTTCAACATTTCAGGTTGGATTTTGACTTTTCATGCAAAAGTGCCCAATTAGGCCTAAAATGCCTTCAGGAGCATTCTTATGATGAGAAATGTCGTTTAAAGGCATTTCCAGCTCAGAAAAGCATTTTTCAAGCGATTTCAGCATTTCAGGTTGGATTTTGACTTTTCATGCAAAAGTGCCCAATTCGGCCTAAAATGCCTTCAGGAGCATTCTTATGATGAGAAATGTCGTTTAAAGGCATTTCCAGCTCAGAAAAGCATTTTTCAAGCGATTTCAACATTTCAGGTTGGATTTTGACTTTTCATGCAAAAGTGCCCAATTCGGCCTAAAATGCCTTCAGAAGCATTCTTATGATGAGAAATGTCGTTTAAAGGCATTTCCAGCTCAGAAAAGCATTTTTCAAGCGATTTCAACATTTCAGGTTGGATTTTGACTTTTCATGCAAAAGTGCCCAATGCGGCCTAAAATGCCTTTAGAAGCATTCTTTTGATGAGAAATGTCGTTTAAAGGCATTTCCAGCTCAGAAAAGCATTTTTCAAGCGATTTCAACATTTCAGGTTGGATTTTGACTTTTCATGCAAAAGTGCCCAATTCGGCCTAAAATGCCTTCAGGAGCATTCTTATGATGAGAAATGTCGTTTAAAGGCATTTCCAGCTCAGAAAAGCATTTTTCAAGCGATTTCAGCATTTCAGGTTGGATTTTGACTTTTCATGCAAAAGTGCCCAATTCGGCCTAAAATGCCTTCAGGAGCATTCTTATGATGAGAAATGTCGTTTAAAGGCATTTCCAGCTCAGAAAAGCATTTTTCAAGCGATTTCAACATTTCAGGTTGGATTTTGACTTTTCATGCAAAAGTGCCCAATTCGGCCTAAAATGCCTTCAGGAGCATTCTTATGATGAGAAATGTCGTTTAAAGGCATTTCCAGCTCAGAAAAGCATTTTTCAAGCGATTTCAACATTTCAGGTTGGATTTTGACTTTTCATGCAAAAGTGCCCAATTCGGCCTAAAATGCCTTCAGAAGCATTCTTATGATGAGAAATGTCGTTTAAAGGCATTTCCAGCTCAGAAAAGCATTTTTCAAGCGATTTCAACATTTCAGGTTGGATTTTGACTTTTCATGCAAAAGTGCCCAATTCGGCCTAAAATGCCTTCAGGAGCATTCTTATGATGAGAAATGTCGTTTAAAGGCATTTCCAGCTCAGAAAAGCATTTTTCAAGCGATTTCAACATTTCAGGTTGGATTTTGACTTTTCATGCAAAAGTGCCCAATTCGGCCTAAAATGCCTTCAGGAGCATTCTTATGATGAGAAATGTCGTTTAAAGGCATTTCCAGCTCAGAAAAGCATTTTTCAAGCGATTTCAGCATTTCAGGTTGGATTTTGACTTTTCATGCAAAAGTGCCCAATTCGGCCTAAAATGCCTTCAGGAGCATTCTGATGATGAGAAATGTCGTTTAAAGGCATTTCCAGCTCAGAAAAGCATTTTTCAAGCGATTTCAACATTTCAGGTTGGATTTTGACTTTCATGCAAAAGTGCCCAATTCGGCCTAAAATGCCTTCAGGAGCATTCTTATGATGAGAAATGTCGTTTAAAGGCATTTCCAGCTCAGAAAAGCATTTTTCAAGCGATTTCAACATTTCAGGTTGGATTTTGACTTTTCATGCAAAAGTGCCCAATTCGGCCTAAAATGCCTTCAGGAGCATTCTTATGATGAGAAATGTCGTTTAAAGGCATTTCCAGCTCAGAAAAGCATTTTTCAAGCGATTTCAGCATTTCAGGTTGGATTTTGACTTTTCATGCAAAAGTGCCCAATGCGGCCTAAAATGCCTTTAGAAGCATTCTTTTGATGAGAAATGTCGTTTAAAGGCATTTCCAGCTCAGAAAAGCATTTTTCAAGCGATTTCAACATTTCAGGTTGGATTTTGACTTTTCATGCAAAAGTGCCCAATTCGGCCTAAAATGCCTTCAGGAGCATTCTTATGATGAGAAATGTCGTTTAAAGGCATTTCCAGCTCAGAAAAGCATTTTTCAAGCGATTTCAACATTTCAGGTTGGATTTGGACTTTTCATGCAAAAGTGCCCAATTCGGCCTAAAATGCATTCAGGAGCATTCTTATGATGAGAAATGTCGTTTAAAGGCATTTCCAGCTCAGAAAAGCATTTTTCAAGCGATTTCAGCATTTCAGGTTGGATTTTGACTTTTCATGCAAAAGTGCCCAATTCGGCCTAAAATGCCTTCAGAAGCATTCTTATGATGAGAAATGTCGTTTAAAGGCATTTCCAGCTCAGAAAAGCATTTTTCAAGCGATTTCAACATTTCAGGTTGGATTTTGACTTTTCATGCAAAAGTGCCCAATTCGGCCTAAAATGCCTTCAGGAGCATTCTTATGATGAGAAATGTCGTTTAAAGGCATTTCCAGCTCAGAAAAGCATTTTTCAAGCGATTTCAACATTTCAGGTTGGATTTTGACTTTTCATGGAAAAGTGCCCAATTCGGCCTAAAATGCCTTCAGAAGCATTCTTATGATGAGAAATGTCGTTTAAAGGCATTTCCAGCTCAGAAAAGCATTTTTCAAGCGATTTCAACATTTCAGGTTGGATTTTGACTTTTCATGCAAAAGTGCCCGATTCGGCCTAAAATGCCTTCAGGAGCATTCTTATGATGAGAAATGTCGTTTAAAGGCATTTCCAGCTCAGAAAAGCATTTTTCAAGCGATTTCAGCATTTCAGGTTGGATTTTGACTTTTCATGCAAAAGTGCCCAATTCGGCCTAAAATGCCTTCAGAAGCATTCTTATGATGAGAAATGTCGTTTAAAGGCATTTCCAGCTCAGAAAAGCATTTTTCAAGCGATTTCAACATTTCAGGTTGGATTTTGACTTTTCATGCAAAAGTGCCCAATTCGGCCTAAAATGCCTTCAGGAGCATTCTTATGATGAGAAATGTCGTTTAAAGGCATTTCCAGCTCAGAAAAGCATTTTTCAAGCGATTTCAGCATTTCAGGTTGGATTTTGACTTTTCATGCAAAAGTGCCCAATTCGGCCTAAAATGCCTTCAGGAGCATTCTGATGATGAGAAATGTCGTTTAAAGGCATTTCCAGCTCAGAAAAGCATTTTTCAAGCGATTTCAACATTTCAGGTTGGATTTTGACTTTTCATGCAAAAGTGCCCAATTCGGCCTAAAATGCCTTCAGGAGCATTCTTATGATGAGAAATGTCGTTTAAAGGCATTTCCAGCTCAGAAAAGCATTTTTCAAGCGATTTCAACATTTCAGGTTGGATTTTGACTTTTCATGCAAAAGTGCCCAATTCGGCCTAAAATGCCTTCAGGAGCATTCTTATGATGAGAAATGTCGTTTAAAGGCATTTCCAGCTCAGAAAAGCATTTTTCAAGCGATTTCAGCATTTCAGGTTGGATTTTGACTTTTCATGCAAAAGTGCCCAATGCGGCCTAAAATGCCTTTAGAAGCATTCTTTTGATGAGAAATGTCGTTTAAAGGCATTTCCAGCTCAGAAAAGCATTTTTCAAGCGATTTCAACATTTCAGGTTGGATTTTGACTTTTCATGCAAAAGTGCCCAATTCGGCCTAAAATGCCTTCAGGAGCATTCTTATGATGAGAAATGTCGTTTAAAGGCATTTCCAGCTCAGAAAAGCATTTTTCAAGCGATTTCAACATTTCAGGTTGGATTTGGACTTTTCATGCAAAAGTGCCCAATTCGGCCTAAAATGCCTTCAGGAGCATTCTTATGATGAGAAATGTCGTTTAAAGGCATTTCCAGCTCAGAAAAGCATTTTTCAAGCGATTTCAGCATTTCAGGTTGGATTTTGACTTTTCATGCAAAAGTGCCCAATTCGGCCTTAAATGCCTTCAGAAGCATTCTTATGATGAGAAATGTCGTTTAAAGGCATTTCCAGCTCAGAAAAGCATTTTTCAAGCGATTTCAACATTTCAGGTTGGATTTTGACTTTTCATGCAAAAGTGCCCAATTCGGCCTAAAATGCCTTCAGAAGCATTCTTATGATGAGAAATGTCGTTTAAAGGCATTTCCAGCTCAGAAAAGCATTTTTCAAGCGATTTCAACATTTCAGGTTGGATTTGGACTTTTCATGCAAAAGTGCCCAATTCGGCCTAAAATGCCTTCAGGAGCATTCTTATGATGAGAAATGTCGTTTAAAGGCATTTCCAGCTCAGAAAAGCATTTTTCAAGCGATTTCAGCATTTCAGGTTGGATTTTGACTTTTCATGCAAAAGTGCCCAATTCGGCCTAAAATGCCTTCAGAAGCATTCTTATGATGAGAAATGTCGTTTAAAGGCATTTCCAGCTCAGAAAAGCATTTTTCAAGCGATTTCAACATTTCAGGTTGGATTTTGACTTTTCATGCAAAAGTGCCCAATTCGGCCTAAAATGCCTTCAGGAGCATTCTTATGATGAGAAATGTCGTTTAAAGGCATTTCCAGCTCAGAAAAGCATTTTTCAAGCGATTTCAACCCAGCAAGCAATAGCCGTCATTTCAACGTCTCGTTTCAGTATAGACCCGATATAGCCGGGCTGTGCCTAGCCCACTTCTAGCCCAATTAAACTTTAATTTGGTTACATGTGGTTTTTGACAAAATAATTTGTGAGATGGATGCTATTTTATCATGTAAGCAAAGTTAACAGCGATTACAAGGTATTTCTTTTCATTTCTTTAAAGTGTTTTATGCATCGTCTGCACGTAGTCATAATTTAGCTCATAAATAGACCGACTACGAATAAACCACGTTTAGCCCAGAAATAACTATGAATTTAATTACATGTTGTTTTGCCAAAATGATTTGTGAGATGTATGATATTTAATCATGTAAACAAAGTTCAAAGCGATTAAGGTATTTTGTTTCATTTCTTTAAAGTGTTTTAAACACCGTCTGTACTAGCCACTATTTAGCTTACAAATAGACCGACTACGAATAACCCACGTTTAGCCCAGAAATAACCATTAATTTAATTACATGTGGTTTTTGCCAAATAACTTGTGAGATGTATGGTATTTCATTGTAAGCAAAGTTAACAGCGATTACAAGGTTTGTTTAATTTCTTTAAAGTGTTTTATGCACCGTCGTACATAGCCACTATTTAGCTCATAAATAGACCGACTACGAACAAACCATGTTTAGCCCAAAATAACTTTGAATTTAATAAAATTTAGTTTTTGCCAAAATAACTTGCAAGAATTATGATATTTTATCAGGCATGCAAATACACCAGTGAAATTAAGATGTTTGGTTTAATTTATCTTATCTGAATATCTGCTGTCACGCATAACATTCATTTTATTTGACCGTATTTCAAAGATAAACAAAATTCAGTTACAACTCCGAACCGCTAGATGGCAGCAGTACACAAACACGAGGCCAAATCTCACGAGAAAGATTTCCGCTGTTTGAAAGGCAACAACATCAGCGAGCAGCCACGAGGAAAGCAATCTACCACACTCGTTTGGTCTTGTAAGTTTTTTTTGTAATTATTTTATTTTACATGTGTTTAAAATTGATTTACTTTATTTGTTGTTGGAATCGCGACATTCTTGCGGGTAACTTAACAGTATAACATAGTAAGTAACCCATGTTTTATAAAGCCTAAACAGTACAACCTGCAATGTAATAAAATAGTGGAGGTAAATGAGTCTATGTAACGTTACACTGAAGATCAACATGAGTGATTTGTAGGCTGCTTTTTAGTAACAGCAGTAACGTTAACTTAGCTAAGTTATTACTGTGTTGCTTACAGTAATGTAGGCAATGTGGTGCTTTACAATTATGCATGCAGAGATAGATTGTGGGGGAAAGCTATTCCTCCATATGGATTTAACTTACAGGCCTTCAGTCTGTTGGAAAAAAAAAGTTTTATTGTGTTAGTGAGGGAAAACTTGCAGGTCAGTGGGCATTAACCTTTAAGGTTGGTAAACACTTGTACACTGAAGCATACAATACTGTACAATTACTGACATAGGCATGTGCTATTCAGGTGTCAAAGCTGTGCGAAACTGGAGGGAGAAACTTGAGAGACCGTGCCGGAAGAATGCTGGACAGGTAAATTCTCTAAACATGCAATATTAATCAGACATTGTGGTGTCAACAGTCTTTCATGTGGTCACAAAAAATCTGAAAATATTTCAGTCTGCAACTGTTAACGACATTGTCTTTTGTATTTTAGAGTTCACTAAAATTCATTAATTTCAAAGTTCAACATGAATGGTGGTGGTCCACTGCAGAAGCAAGCATTTGAAAAAACATCAGTTCTCAGTTATTAAAGGTAAGTGTGTTTGTATGTAGTTTTAGGCTACATGGTGTTTCACAAAATAGTACTTTTAATATGACATTAGGTTATGTGAGGAGTAATTGACGACAGTCCGGTACTGCCTTAATATTTTCTAAATATTAAAAGCCCCAGATTAAATTACTCTTTGCCGATACAACAGTTTACTTATCCATACAATATTGTTTAGATGTTTTATTTTTAGACATTTGACAGGTTTTATGTCAATAAGATTGTATCGTGAATATTTTATGCTTGGCATCTTAAAGGGCAGGGTATTTGATTTTGAAAAATACTAACTTTAGCCTACACGCACCAACCAGAAGCACACTCCTATCTCATTAACCAGTAAGACTGACAAAGTGAATAACATTACCAAAATAACCAACATAAACAACTTTTTTTAATCCGAAATAAATACAGCACGTTTAGAAATTTGAAGAGATAAATATCATTACACTAATTCGTAAAGGAACACAAACTACATAAGCAACAAGTTTCATTAAAATACAATCTGAATCCATCAAAATAGAATCACACTGCATACCTACCTTTCCAAAAGAAACACTGCAACGACCCTTTCAGACCTGTAGCTGTTTCCATCTTTCAAAAAAGCAGTGAACTTACCAATGTTAATTTGGGTTTTTGCTCTTTGCTCATCCAGATGTTTTTTTGTTGTTTCAAAATGTCTTTCGTTTTGTAGCTCCTGTGTCAATTCAGCAGGAAGGTTTATTTGATTCTCCCTATTTTTACAGAGTGTGAACAGGTTGTAAATTGGCATGCAAAACACGTTCACAGAAGAGGGGCAAAAATTTAATGCGTCCAATTATGGGCCGGAATGAGATTCTGGCAGTATGATAACCGTAAGCAAAAATACCACGGTGTTGTGGTATTGCCATTGTGACACTAAAATTTTCAACTGGACACAATACAATTTATTTTTGAGCAACAAACAACGTTTATGCCAGGTAAAAATAAAGCCTTTAAATGATAATATTCTTTCAATTGTAAATGTAAACATGAATTCAATTACATGATTTAATTCACTTTGTGTAAACACAGTTCATACATTGAAAACGGTTTTTTAAAACCTTGACTCTGAAAATCTCGGTATACCTTCAAACCGGTAACTGGCCCATGCCCACGTCCAATTATTGCATTCGGTCAGGGTTCAATGATTTGTTGAACGTTTTTTGTTCCTACGCCTTTTACAGGTGACACAAATATATAAAAATACACATTTAGACAACTTAACATAGTGAGAGCTATCAATATTTGAGGAGACTTTCAACCAGCATAACTAAAATGTTTCTGGATCAAAATCAGATACCCTGCCTTTAAGCCTCTTTTGCTAGTTCCAAAAATGTCATTAAACACACGCAGAGAAACGTGCACTTCTGTTAGTAATGAGAATGGTATGATTACTGTTGTTGACCTGTCAATGTTTATATATGCCTTTTTCAAAAGAGAATGACTATCACATTTAACATAAAGCAGAAATACTTGTCTCATGCATTCTTTTCATATTTGGCAGATGCTGTGTTGAACAACTTCCCATCAGCAACAGAACTGGAAGTGAAGGATGCAATGGGGGCATTTCAAACAGGCACCAGGGAGCACGGTAGTGATGGGTCGTTCGCGAACGCCGGCTCTAAGAGCTGATTCTTTGTAGCGAACGAGCAGAGCCGAATCTTCAGACGCAGGCAGGGGAGCCGGCTCTTCTAAGGGAGCTGAGCCAGAAGAGCCGAATCTATGAAAAGAGCCGGGCTGCCATCACTAAAATGTAGAGCCGGAGCTTGAGCCGAAAGAGCCGAATCAATGGAAAGAGCCGGACTGCCCATCACTAGAGCACGGGGAGGGGGGGTATAGAAATTAGTACAATTAATAAGTTGATGTGAACTGAAGATAGTTTGTTAATGTTTAGATGTTATTTCATTTTTCAAATTGTATTTTGTTATTTATGCTTTTATTTTGTTACTGTTTTTATTCTTTTTGTTAAGTAGTTTTTCTTCATTTTGTCTTATCTGAATTTCTATTGTATTAACAATATTTTTTGTAATAAATTGCATGTTTATGAGAACCTTTTTTAATGGATTAAAAAGAATTCTTTAGCCATTCTTTTGTTCTTTATTAGACACACACGTATAGTCGTTTAATAGCCGTCTATTTAACGGCTAGTCTATTCTTGGGCTATGATAGACGTCTACTAGATTTTCACTGACAGCCCAAAATTAGCCTTGTTTTAGCCTAGACCCACATTCACCGTCTATTAGACGTATATATGTAGACGTTTAATAGCCGTCTATTTGATGACTAGTCTATTTCTTGGGCTATGATAGACGTCTACTAGATTTTCACTGACAGCCCAAAATTAGCCTTGTTTTAGCCTAGACGTCAGGGGGGTGTTTAGACGGCTACTAGACGTCTATTAGCCGCAAAATTGCTTGCTGAGAACATTTCAGGTTGGATTTTGACTTTTCATGCAAAAGTGCCCAATTCGGCCTAAAATGCCTTCAGAAGCATTCTTATGATGAGAAATGTCGTTTAAAGGCATTTCCAGCTCAGAAAAGCATTTTTCAAGCGATTTCAACATTTCAGGTTGGATTTTGACTTTTCATGCAAAAGTGCCCAATTCGGCCTAAAATGCCTTCAGAAGCATTCTTATGATGAGAAATGTCGTTTAAAGGCATTTCCAGCTCAGAAAAGCATTTTTCAAGCGATTTCAACATTTCAGGTTGGATTTTGACTTTTCATGCAAAAGTTCCCAATTCGGCCTAAAATGCCTTCAGGAGCATTCTTATGATGAGAAATGTCGTTTAAAGGCATTTCCAGCTCAGAAAAGCATTTTTCAAGCGATTTCAGCATTTCAGGTTGGATTTTGACTTTTCATGCAAAAGTGCCCAATTCGGCCTAAAATGCCTTCAGGAGCATTCTTATGATGAGAAATGTCGTTTAAAGGCATTTCCAGCTCAGAAAAGCATTTTTCAAGCGATTTCAGCATTTCAGGTTGGATTTTGACTTTTCATGCAAAAGTGCCCAATTCGGCCTAAAATGCCTTCAGAAGCATTCTTATGATGAGAAATGTCGTTTAAAGGCATTTCCAGCTCAGAAAAGCATTTTTCAAGCGATTTCAACATTTCAGGTTGGATTTTGACTTTTCATGCAAAAGTGCCCAATTAGGCCCTAAAATGCCTTCAGGAGCATTCTTATGATGAGAAATGTCGTTTAAAGGCATTTCCAGCTCAGAAAAGCATTTTTCAAGCGATTTCAGCATTTCAGGTTGGATTTTGACTTTTCATGCAAAAGTGCCCAATTCGGCCTAAAATGCCTTCAGGAGCATTCTTATGATGAGAAATGTCGTTTAAAGGCATTTCCAGCTCAGAAAAGCATTTTTCAAGCGATTTCAACATTTCAGGTTGGATTTTGACTTTTCATGCAAAAGTGCCCAATTCGGCCTAAAATGCCTTCAGAAGCATTCTTATGATGAGAAATGTCGTTTAAAGGCATTTCCAGCTCAGAAAAGCATTTTTCAAGCGATTTCAACATTTCAGGTTGGATTTTGACTTTTCATGCAAAAGTGCCCAATGCGGCCTAAAATGCCTTTAGAAGCATTCTTTTGATGAGAAATGTCGTTTAAAGGCATTTCCAGCTCAGAAAAGCATTTTTCAAGCGATTTCAACATTTCAGGTTGGATTTTGACTTTTCATGCAAAAGTGCCCAATTCGGCCTAAAATGCCTTCAGGAGCATTCTTATGATGAGAAATGTCGTTTAAAGGCATTTCCAGCTCAGAAAAGCATTTTTCAAGCGATTTCAGCATTTCAGGTTGGATTTTGACTTTTCATGCAAAAGTGCCCAATTCGGCCTAAAATGCCTTCAGGAGCATTCTTATGATGAGAAATGTCGTTTAAAGGCATTTCCAGCTCAGAAAAGCATTTTTCAAGCGATTTCAACATTTCAGGTTGGATTTTGACTTTTCATGCAAAAGTGCCCAATTCGGCCTAAAATGCCTTCAGGAGCATTCTTATGATGAGAAATGTCGTTTAAAGGCATTTCCAGCTCAGAAAAGCATTTTTCAAGCGATTTCAACATTTCAGGTTGGATTTTGACTTTTCATGCAAAAGTGCCCAATTCGGCCTAAAATGCCTTCAGAAGCATTCTTATGATGAGAAATGTCGTTTAAAGGCATTTCCAGCTCAGAAAAGCATTTTTCAAGTGATTTCAACATTTCAGGTTGGATTTTGACTTTTCATGCAAAAGTGCCCAATTCGGCCTAAAATGCCTTCAGGAGCATTCTTATGATGAGAAATGTCGTTTAAAGGCATTTCCAGCTCAGAAAAGCATTTTTCAAGCGATTTCAACATTTCAGGTTGGATTTTGACTTTTCATGCAAAAGTGCCCAATTCGGCCTAAAATGCCTTCAGGAGCATTCTTATGATGAGAAATGTCGTTTAAAGGCATTTCCAGCTCAGAAAAGCATTTTTCAAGCGATTTCAGCATTTCAGGTTGGATTTTGACTTTTCATGCAAAAGTGCCCAATTCGGCCTAAAATGCCTTCAGGAGCATTCTGATGATGAGAAATGTCGTTTAAAGGCATTTCCAGCTCAGAAAAGCATTTTTCAAGCGATTTCAACATTTCAGGTTGGATTTTGACTTTTCATGCAAAAGTGCCCAATTCGGCCTAAAATGCCTTCAGGAGCATTCTTATGATGAGAAATGTCGTTTTAAAGGCATTTCCAGCTCAGAAAAGCATTTTTCAAGCGATTTCAACATTTCAGGTTGGATTTTGACTTTTCATGCAAAAGTGCCCAATTCGGCCTAAAATGCCTTCAGGAGCATTCTTATGATGAGAAATGTCGTTTAAAGGCATTTCCAGCTCAGAAAAGCATTTTTCAAGCGATTTCAGCATTTCAGGTTGGATTTTGACTTTTTATGCAAAAGTGCCCAATTCGGCCTAAAATGCCTTCAGGAGCATTCTTATGATGAGAAATGTCGTTTAAAGGCATTTCCAGCTCAGAAAAGCATTTTTCAAGCGATTTCAACATTTCAGGTTGGATTTTGACTTTTCATGCAAAAGTGCCCAATTCGGCCTCTAAAATGCCTTCAGAAGCATTCTTATGATGAGAAATGTCGTTTAAAGGCATTTCCAGCTCAGAAAAGCATTTTTCAAGCGATTTCAACATTTCAGGTTGGATTTTGACTTTTCATGCAAAAGTGCCCAATTCGGCCTAAAATGCCTTCAGAAGCATTCTTATGATGAGAAATGTCGTTTAAAGGCATTTCCAGCTCAGAAAAGCATTTTTTAAGCGATTTCAACATTTCAGGTTGGATTTTGACTTTTCATGAAAAAGTGCCCAATTCGGCCTAAAATGCCTTCAGAAGCATTCTTATGATGAGAAATGTCGTTTAAAGGCATTTCCAGCTCAGAAAAGCATTTTTCAAGCGATTTCAACATTTCAGGTTGGATTTTGACTTTTCATGCAAAAGTGCCCAATTCGGCCTAAAATGCCTTCAGGAGCATTCTTATGATGAGAAATGTCGTTTTAAAGGCATTTCCAGCTCAGAAAAGCATTTTTCAAGCGATTTCAGCATTTCAGGTTGGATTTTGACTTTTCATGCAAAAGTGCCCAATGCGGCCTAAAATGCCTTTAGAAGCATTCTTTTGATGAGAAATGTCGTTTAAAGGCATTTCCAGCTCAGAAAAGCATTTTTCAAGCGATTTCAACATTTCAGGTTGGATTTTGACTTTTCATGCAAAAGTGCCCAATTCGGCCCTAAAATGCCTTCAGGAGCATTCTTATGATGAGAAATGTCGTTTAAAGGCATTTCCAGCTCAGAAAAGCATTTTTCAAGCGATTTCAACATTTCAGGTTGGATTTTGACTTTTCATGCAAACCCAGCAAACATTTGGACGTGTGATGACCGTTGAAAAGACGTCCGTTCGTCACGTCCCGTCATGGTTGAAAAATAGTTCCAAAATGAAAATCCAACCGACGTCTTTGACGTCATCTGACCGTGAATCACACGTCTTTTCTGCACGGTCCGTGCACGTCTAAAAATGTCGTCTTCTGGACGGTAATATGAGTCTCTGCTTAATGTAGGCGTTATACTCACTTAAAACGTGCATATAAAACAGGCTAGTTTGTACAATTGTAATAGGCAATTATTAAGGTTTTAAAAATACACAAATTTAGTCCAGTCAAACCTGAACGTCTTTGTAACGTTGTAATCACGTGTATTTCAAACACATTAAAGAACACATTATTTGTGGACATAAGCAATAAAAAGAAGCATGTTCTGATTTGGCACTTTTTATTTTTTTAAACTGTTTAACTATAATAACAATTTCAAAATACTTTACTATATAAAAGGATAGTTCACCCAAAATTGATTATTTAGCAATTTACTCTCTCTTATGTTTCAAACCTGTATACTTTTCTATGTTCTGCTGAACACAAAGATATTTGAAAGAATAGAAAGCAGAAAGCAGATCTCACAACCCATTACTACAGTTGTAAAAAAAAATTATTGACAGTTAGCTTGGTTACAAACATTTTTCAATCTTTGTGTTCAGCAGAAAATAGAAATGTATACAGGTTTGAAACATGTGGGTAAGAAAATTATAACAATTTTCATTTTTGGGTGAACTCTCTCTTTTACACATTACAGCTGTTTGGCTTATTTAGTGTATTCACAACCCCCAGCTCTTCCTGGAGCGTGCTTGAGGTGGTCTGCCATAGCTGCATCTATTTCCGAGTCTGTGGCATTTGGGCTCCACCTCTTCACAGCATCTGAGGGAAGAGAAGAATATGTTTCTTTTTAAAATAAATACAATTAAAATACAATACAATATATAGTATAAAAGATGTTCTGCATTAAATAAGTGTTAGATCAGTTGTGGGGGAAACAGCATTTGTCCTCTCCCTCTACAAAACCACTGTGGTGCCCTTGAGAAAGACCCTGAACTAGGTTTGTAATTGTCAAAAAATGAAAAGGATATTTCTGATAAAGACAGGTGAGCTGTGATGTCCCCTAAATACATAAATCATAGCAATGAAAATTACATCAATATACAAAAACAATTTTTTTAGATCAACATATTCCCCAAATTACCTTGAATAACATAATACAAAGGTGTGCCTTTAAAAGCCTTCTTTTCCAGATGTCCACCACCGCTCATATTGAACTTGGCCATAAGACAATTAGACATCATTCTGTGAAAGAAATGTCTGATTACTTCACCTTAGACAAATTACCTAAATGGTCAATAAATCACAATTAACAGTAATGTGCAACATAGCAATTGCATGCAATGTTCAAACATAAACTATGTTTTAACATTTCACAACTACTCATCTATCATGTAACAAGTGCTATAAACTATATCCTCATCCATAAGTTTTGATGACAAGTAATGGCTTACACTGAAATTATGTTTTGATTTCTTGTTTGACTGTTTGAACCACTACGAACATTAAAACTTCTGACAAGTAATGTGTGACAGATTTAATCCTGAAATGAAGTAATATATAGCTGGGTTAATTATGGTGGTAATCAATATATATTCCTGAAATATTATGCAGGATTACACAATTCAAGAGAAATACATACCTGTTCATAACGTTGTTCACACAGTCTCTGACAGAATATCCACCAACTCAGACAGTTGCTGGACCTACATGTGAAAACAATTGAAATAATGTTATAGAAAGATAGCTGGAAATATATATACATATTCTTTATGTCACAATTTACGCAGATCAACTTGTTATCAACATCTTTGATGTATTCATAATGCATTCATAATGCAAAATACACCGTCCTATAGCATTTCTTACTTCTTGCATTTGAAGCTGAGGCCATAGGTGAAGAATCAGGTAGTCTCCATCCTGTTATTTTTTCGTTGTGTTACCTCACCTGGACAAATAGAGTTAATTATATGGTAGTGTAATATTTTAACAGTATATATAAATAACTTCACAGTGTAATACTGCATTAGTTATGAAATTAGCTGTCTGTACTTTTAGGTCTTTGTGGTTGAGCAATGACAGACATTATAAGCTCTGTATTTGTAACTATTAACTCAGATTCAGAGAAATGTACATGTTTATCCTCTAAGATGAGTTGTCACTAATGTAAAATCTAGGGCTGCACGATAAATCGCATGCGATATCATGCGCATCTCGTCAGTAAAGCCAGTTCCTTGATTAGTAGTAAATTCATCACCTGCTTTCAGATGGATGCTCTCTGGGATTGGCGTGCTCTCTGGGATTGGGGTGCCCTCTGGTACTGGGGCGTCAATCCAGAATTTGGGATTGTAGAGAATACTATGAATGAATAACACCATAATTGTATGATTAAAAAAAAATCCTCTTTAGGTGTATGACAATACACAAGAAAACAATACTACCGTATGCCTCTTTCGGTTGTCTGTAAGATGCCTGTTCATTATGTGACCCTGCGAAACAAACACCTTGCATGTAATTTCATTAAGTACAATAAACATACAACATGCACAATGTATTTTAAAAAATACATAGTAGTGTAAAATATTAAAATAAATCACTTTTTATATCAAAGTTTTTGGATATTATGTTGACATTCAGGCAAAACCCTGACTCATGGAATAAATTTTTACCTAAAAATAAGAATGACATTATAAAGGCAAAAGTGTATGCACTTTGGAGCAAAGCAACGTGTTTGTATAGTGTGGGAATGCACCAAAAAAATAACAAAAGTATCAGTAGCACGTACGTCTCATAGTGTCACAGCTTATTCTAGGCCAGGGTATAGATCAATCACACCAGCTTGATACCGATGTTTACTGTCATGAAGTGTGCCTGTGTAAACAAAATACACCAAAACAATTTATATACATTTTTGAGTTTCATATCAAAATATATAAAAGTCCTTTTTGAAAGAATCACGCTTTTTCGTAGTATTAAGCAAAGAATTCAAAAAACTTACAACTTAATGTAGGGTAGACAAAGTCAGGGATCGGGCACGCCTCATCTAAGTGTGTTTGACACAAAACTTGATCTTTAGCACAAAAAAGGACATATGACAAATTAGAACATTAACAAATGTGTAGACTGTTTAAGCCATATCTACAAAAAATTCATATCTACAGTTTTCCATACCTTTTGTTATTGTTTGTAGAATGCACATCTTTATTTGGTTTGTGTTGATCTTCAACTGTAAATAAAACGAAATGATAATTAATTATATTAACTCCACAATAACAACTCAAATTTGTTGATGTATTTTCAAACTGAGGCATTTACCTGACTTGGGTTTTGGGTGGTTATATTTTGGAGGGTCTGTGTAGGACACAGTGCCTTTAGTTTGTTTATTTTTATTTGGATGAGATTCTACTTTTCCTTTGTACAAAACAAAAGCAAAGGAAGTTAATCAAACAAACACTTATGCTGAACTTTTAATGCAAAACAGTATTTAATATTTTGCATGTGCAATGTTTAGGCAATCAAATCATTGTAATTCCATTAATGCCAAATAACTTTTATTTTTCAGATAATTTACCTTCTGAAAGAGACTTTCAAGAGGCTACATTAATTAGTTACAGTAATAACTTTGACTGTATCCTTAAACATACTTTATACCATGTAACGTTATAACTTCAAAGTACGTTAGCTTTTAGCCTTATAGCTAATTTTCGCCATACTCAGTGGACAATTCTGGCAACGTTAATTTCGGAGCCTTCGTGTCAAACAAGTAAAACTTAAGCACGTTAATTAAATAATACACAATGTACTTACCCCAACAGTAGATTTTGCATAATATATAGACAAAACTCCCTCGTAATCGCTCCTCGTGTTTGAATGTGAACTTCCGGAAGAACGCGTGACGTGACCACTATCTCGCGAGATAATCTTCTTCTTCTTCTTCTTCTTTCAATTTTTGGCGGGTTACACCTACTGGTGCATACCGCCACCCACAGGTCAATGTATTGCAATGCAGGTTAAGACGTCCATTCTTTTAAATATTTCCAAGTATTTAAAGGGGAAATATTCACACACACACACACATATACATACTGAAAAAAAAAAAAAAAAAAAAAAAAAAAAAACACCTCATATTCTCACATACAACCCTGCACTCTTAAGGAATCTAATCAGTTCCCCTGACTTTACTCCAGGTCCCAGAACTGCAGCCAAACTAAAATCTGAGCATCCTGCTCTTTGTAATTGCTCTTTCCACTGCTCCCTGTGACTCTGATATTTAGGACAAACAAGCAATACATGCTTCACCGTCTCCTCTTGATCTGGACACCACATGCAATATCCTGTCTCTACTCTACCAACCCTACACTGAGTGCGCGAGATAATCTGTCCTATCGCGGGATTTTGTAATATATTTCTTAAAATAATATTGGAATCACAGTTTTTGAAATTACATCCAACTCACACCTAAATAGTGACCGGATATGTATCTGTTTTACATTTATATGCATACATTCAATAATAAAACAGGTTGAAATAATTACTAAAATGCAGCGTGGCTTTGCAATCACACTGGGCACTTTGTGATTATAATTTTATTTAAACAAGATAAAGTTTATATATTTACTTTGCATACAAATCGTGTATTTCATAAAGATTATTATGTTTTTTTTCCTACGAGTGTAGTCTAGACGTGTAAAAGACGTGAGTGGACGTCTATTCATAACCTCTTAAAAATATACTTTGTTCACTTAAATTAATTATTGCAGTATTAACCAAGGTGTACGCACAGCATTTGCATATTTCACAAGGACTACATAAATGCATTTTAGGACAGCACCGACTAATTTTGGACGGGGAGACGACGTTGATTTCGGACCAATAGTACACCATTTGTGGCGTCCTGCCGCGACCCTCTTTTGGCCAGGGAGACGACGTTGCCGTCCGACCAATGTTTGCTGGGAAAGTGCCCAATTCGCCCTAAAATGCCTTCAGGAGCATTCTTATGATGAGAAATGTCGTTTAAAGGCATTTCCAGCTCAGAAAAGCATTTTTCAAGCGATTTCAACATTTCAGGTTGGATTTTGACTTTTCATGCAAAAGTGCCCAATTCGGCCTAAAATGCCTTCAGGAGCATTCTTATGATGAGAAATGTCGTTTAAAGGCATTTCCAGCTCAGAAAAAGCATTTTTCAAGCGATTTCAGCATTTCAGGTTGGATTTTGACTTTTTATGCAAAAGTGCCCAATTCGGCCTAAAATGCCTTCAGGAGCATTCTTATGATGAGAAATGTCGTTTAAAGGCATTTCCAGCTCAGAAAAGCATTTTTCAAGCGATTTCAACATTTCAGGTTGGATTTTGACTTTTCATGCAAAAGTGCCCAATTCGGCCTAAAATGCCTTCAGAAGCATTCTTATGATGAGAAATGTCGTTTAACAGGCATTTCCAGCTCAGAAAAGCATTTTTCAAGCGATTTCAACATTTCAGGTTGGATTTTGACTTTTCATGCAAAAGTGCCCAATTCGGCCTAAAATGCCTTCAGGAGCATTCTTATGATGAGAAATGTCGTTTAAAGGCATTTCCAGCTCAGAAAAGCATTTTTCAAGCGATTTCAGCATTTCAGGTTGGATTTTGAGTTTTCATGCAAAAGTGCCCAATTCGGCCTAAAATGCCTTCAGGAGCATTCTTATGATGATAAATGTCGTTTAAAGGCATTTCCAGCTCAGAAAAGCATTTTTCAAGCGATTTCAACATTTCAGGTTGGATTTTGACTTTTCATGCAAAAGTGCCCAATTCGGCCTAAAATGCCTTCAGGAGCATTCTTATGATGAGAAATGTCGTTTAAAGGCATTTCCAGCTCAGAAAAGCATTTTTCAAGCGATTTCAACATTTCAGGTTGGATTTTGACTTTTCATGCAAAAGTGCCCAATTCGGCCTAAAATGCCTTCAGGAGCATTCTTATGATGAGAAATGTCGTTTAAAGGCATTTCCAGCTCAGAAAAGCATTTTTCAAGCGATTTCAGCATTTCAGGTTGGATTTTGACTTTTCATGCAAAAGTGCCCAATTCGGCCTAAAATGCCTTCAGGAGCATTCTTATGATGAGAAATGTCGTTTAAAGGCATTTCCAGCTCAGAAAAGCATTTTTCAAGCGATTTCAACATTTCAGGTTGGATTTTGACTTTTCATGCAAAAGTGCCCAATTCGGCCTAAAATGCCTTCAGGAGCATTCTTATGATGAGAAATGTCGTTTAAAAGGCATTTCCAGCTCAGAAAAGCATTTTTCAAGCGATTTCAACATTTCAGGTTGGATTTTGACTTTTCATGCAAAAGTGCCCAATTCAGCCTAAAATGCCTTCAGAAGCATTCTTATGATGAGAAATGTCGTTTAAAGGCATTTCCAGCTCAGAAAAGCATTTTTCAAGCGATTTCAGCATTTCAGGTTGGATTTTGACTTTTCATGCAAAAGTGCCCAATTCGGCCTAAAATGCCTTCAGGAGTATTCTTATGATGAGAAATGTCGTTTAAAGGCATTTCCAGCTCAGAAAAGCATTTTTCAAGCGATTTCAACATTTCAGGTTGGATTTTGACTTTTCATGCAAAAGTGCCCAATTCGGCCTAAAATGCCTTCAGGAGCATTCTTATGATGAGAAATGTCGTTTAAAGGCATTTCCAGCTCAGAAAAGCATTTTTCAAGCGATTTCAACATTTCAGGTTGGATTTTGACTTTTCATGCAAAAGTGCCCAATTCGGCCTAAAATGCCTTCAGAAGCATTCTTATGATGAGAAATGTCGTTTAAAAGGCATTTCCAGCTCAGAAAAGCATTTTTCAAGCGATTTCAACATTTCAGGTTGGATTTTGACTTTTCATGCAAAAGTGCCCAATTCGGCCTAAAATGCCTTCAGGAGCATTCTTATGATGAGAAATGTCGTTTAAAGGCATTTCCAGCTCAGAAAAGCATTTTTCAAGCGATTTCAGCATTTCAGGTTGGATTTTGACTTTTCATGCAAAAGTGCCCAATTCGGCCTAAAATGCCTTCAGGAGCATTCTTATGATGAGAAATGTCGTTTAAAGGCATTTCCAGCTCAGAAAAGCATTTTTCAAGCGATTTCAGCATTTCAGGTTGGATTTTGACTTTTCATGCAAAAGTGCCCAATTCGGCCTAAAATGCCTTCAGAAGCATTCTTATGATGAGAAATGTCGTTTAAAGGCATTTCCAGCTCAGAAAAGCATTTTTCAAGCGATTTCAACATTTCAGGTTGGATTTTGACTTTTCATGCAAAAGTGCCCAATTAGGCCTAAAATGCCTTCAGGAGCATTCTTATGATGAGAAATGTCGGTTTAAAGGCATTTCCAGCTCAGAAAAGCATTTTTCAAGCGATTTCAGCATTTCAGGTTGGATTTTGACTTTTCATGCAAAAGTGCCCAATTCGGCCTAAAATGCCTTCAGGAGCATTCTTATGATGAGAAATGTCGTTTAAAGGCATTTCCAGCTCAGAAAAGCATTTTTCAAGCGATTTCAACATTTCAGGTTGGATTTTGACTTTTCATGCAAAAGTGCCCAATTCGGCCTAAAATGCCTTCAGAAGCATTCTTATGATGAGAAATGTCGTTTAAAGGCATTTCCAGCTCAGAAAAGCATTTTTCAAGCGATTTCAACATTTCAGGTTGGATTTTGACTTTTCATGCAAAAGTGCCCAATGCGGCCTAAAATGCCTTTAGAAGCATTCTTTTGATGAGAAATGTCGTTTAAAAGGCATTTCCAGCTCAGAAAAGCATTTTTCAAGCGATTTCAACATTTCAGGTTGGATTTTGACTTTTCATGCAAAAGTGCCCAATTCGGCCTAAAATGCCTTCAGGAGCATTCTTATGATGAGAAATGTCGTTTAAAGGCATTTCCAGCTCAGAAAAGCATTTTTCAAGCGATTTCAGCATTTCAGGTTGGATTTTGACTTTTCATGCAAAAGTGCCCAATTCGGCCTAAAATGCCTTCAGGAGCATTCTTATGATGAGAAATGTCGTTTAAAGGCATTTCCAGCTCAGAAAAGCATTTTTCAAGCGATTTCAACATTTCAGGTTGGATTTTGACTTTTCATGCAAAAGTGCCCAATTCGGCCTAAAATGCCTTCAGGAGCATTCTTATGATGAGAAATGTCGTTTAAAGGCATTTCCAGCTCAGAAAAGCATTTTTCAAGCGATTTCAACATTTCAGGTTGGATTTTGACTTTTCATGCAAAAGTGCCCAATTCGGCCTAAAATGCCTTCAGAAGCATTCTTATGATGAGAAATGTCGTTTAAAGGCATTTCCAGCTCAGAAAAGCATTTTTCAAGCGATTTCAACATTTCAGGTTGGATTTTGACTTTTCATGCAAAAGTGCCCAATTCGGCCTAAAATGCCTTCAGGAGCATTCTTATGATGAGAAATGTCGTTTAAAAGGCATTTCCAGCTCAGAAAAGCATTTTTCAAGCGATTTCAACATTTCAGGTTGGATTTTGACTTTTCATGCAAAAGTGCCCAATTCGGCCTAAAATGCCTTCAGGAGCATTCTTATGATGAGAAATGTCGTTTAAAGGCATTTCCAGCTCAGAAAAGCATTTTTCAAGCGATTTCAGCATTTCAGGTTGGATTTTGACTTTTCATGCAAAAGTGCCCAATTCGGCCTAAAATGCCTTCAGGAGCATTCTGATGATGAGAAATGTCGTTTAAAGGCATTTCCAGCTCAGAAAAGCATTTTTCAAGCGATTTCAACATTTCAGGTTGGATTTTGACTTTTCATGCAAAAGTGCCCAATTCGGCCTAAAATGCCTTCAGGAGCATTCTTATGATGAGAAATGTCGTTTAAAGGCATTTCCAGCTCAGAAAAGCATTTTTCAAGCGATTTCAACATTTCAGGTTGGATTTTGACTTTTCATGCAAAAGTGCCCAATTCGGCCTAAAATGCCTTCAGGAGCATTCTTATGATGAGAAATGTCGTTTAAAGGCATTTCCAGCTCAGAAAAGCATTTTTCAAGCGATTTCAGCATTTCAGGTTGGATTTTGACTTTTCATGCAAAAGTGCCCAATGCGGCCTAAAATGCCTTTAGAAGCATTCTTTTGATGAGAAATGTCGTTTAAAGGCATTTCCAGCTCAGAAAAGCATTTTTCAAGCGATTTCAACATTTCAGGTTGGATTTTGACTTTTCATGCAAAAGTGCCCAATTCGGCCTAAAATGCCTTCAGGAGCATTCTTATGATGAGCAATGTCGTTTAAAAGGCATTTCCAGCTCAGAAAAAGCATTTTTCAAGCGATTTCAACATTTCAGGTTGGATTTGGACTTTTCATGCAAAAGTGCCCAATTCGGCCTAAAATGCATTCAGGAGCATTCTTATGATGAGAAATGTCGTTTAAAGGCATTTCCAGCTCAGAAAAGCATTTTTCAAGCGATTTCAGCATTTCAGGTTGGATTTTGACTTTTCATGCAAAAGTGCCCCAATTCGGCCTAAAATGCCTTCAGAAGCATTCTTATGATGAGAAATGTCGTTTAAAGGCATTTCCAGCTCAGAAAAGCATTTTTCAAGCGATTTCAACATTTCAGGTTGGATTTTGACTTTTCATGCAAAAGTGCCCAATTCGGCCTAAAATGCCTTCAGGAGCATTCTTATGATGAGAAATGTCGTTTAAAGGCATTTCCAGCTCAGAAAAGCATTTTTCAAGCGATTTCAACATTTCAGGTTGGATTTTGACTTTTCATGGAAAAGTGCCCAATTCGGCCTAAAATGCCTTCAGAAGCATTCTTATGATGAGAAATGTCGTTTAAAGGCATTTCCAGCTCAGAAAAGCATTTTTCAAGCGATTTCAACATTTCAGGTTGGATTTTGACTTTTCATGCAAAAGTGCCCGATTCGGCCTAAAATGCCTTCAGGAGCATTCTTATGATGAGAAATGTCGTTTAAAGGCATTTCCAGCTCAGAAAAGCATTTTTCAAGCGATTTCAGCATTTCAGGTTGGATTTTGACTTTTCATGCAAAAGTGCCCAATTCGGCCTAAAATGCCTTCAGAAGCATTCTTATGATGAGAAATGTCGTTTAAAGGCATTTCCAGCTCAGAAAAGCATTTTTCAAGCGATTTCAACATTTCAGGTTGGATTTTGACTTTTCATGCAAAAGTGCCCAATTCGGCCTAAAATGCCTTCAGGAGCATTCTTATGATGAGAAATGTCGTTTAAAGGCATTTCCAGCTCAGAAAAGCATTTTTCAAGCGATTTCAGCATTTCAGGTTGGATTTTGACTTTTCATGCAAAAGTGCCCAATTCGGCCTAAAATGCCTTCAGGAGCATTCTGATGATGAGAAATGTCGTTTAAAGGCATTTCCAGCTCAGAAAAGCATTTTTCAAGCGATTTCAACATTTCAGGTTGGATTTTGACTTTTCATGCAAAAGTGCCCAATTCGGCCTAAAATGCCTTCAGGAGCATTCTTATGATGAGAAATGTCGTTTAAAGGCATTTCCAGCTCAGAAAAGCATTTTTCAAGCGATTTCAACATTTCAGGTTGGATTTTGACTTTTCATGCAAAAGTGCCCAATTCGGCCTAAAATGCCTTCAGGAGCATTCTTATGATGAGAAATGTCGTTTAAAGGCATTTCCAGCTCAGAAAAGCATTTTTCAAGCGATTTCAGCATTTCAGGTTGGATTTTGACTTTTCATGCAAAAGTGCCCAATGCGGCCTAAACTGCCTTTGGAAGCATTCTTTTGATGAGAAATGTCGTTTAAAGGCATTTCCAGCTCAGAAAAGCATTTTTCAAGCGATTTCAACATTTCAGGTTGGATTTTGACTTTTCATGCAAAAGTGCCCAATTCGGCCTAAAATGCCTTCAGGAGCATTCTTATGATGAGAAAATGTCGTTTAAAGGCATTTCCAGCTCAGAAAAGCATTTTTCAAGCGATTTCAACATTTCAGGTTGGATTTGGACTTTTCATGCAAAAGTGCCCAATTCGGCCTAAAATGCCTTCAGGAGCATTCTTATGATGAGAAATGTCGTTTAAAAGGCATTTCCAGCTCAGAAAAGCATTTTTCAAGCGATTTCAGCATTTCAGGTTGGATTTTGACTTTTCATGCAAAAGTGCCCAATTCGGCCTAAAATGCCTTCAGAAGCATTCTTATGATGAGAAATGTCGTTTAAAGGCATTTCCAGCTCAGAAAAGCATTTTTCAAGCGATTTCAACATTTCAGGTTGGATTTTGACTTTTCATGCAAAAGTGCCCAATTCGGCCTAAAATGCCTTCAGAAGCATTCTTATGATGAGAAATGTCGTTTAAAGGCATTTCCAGCTCAGAAAAGCATTTTTCAAGCGATTTCAACATTTCAGGTTGGATTTTGGACTTTTCATGCAAAAGTGCCCAATTCGGCCTAAAATGCCTTCAGGAGCATTCTTATGATGAGAAATGTCGTTTAAAAGGCATTTCCAGCTCAGAAAAGCATTTTTCAAGCGATTTCAGCATTTCAGGTTGGATTTTGACTTTTCATGCAAAAGTGCCCAATTCGGCCTAAAATGCCTTCAGAAGCATTCTTATGATGAGAAATGTCGTTTAAAGGCATTTCCAGCTCAGAAAAGCATTTTTCAAGCGATTTCAACATTTCAGGTTGGATTTTGACTTTTCATGCAAAAGTGCCCAATTCGGCCTAAAATGCCTTCAGAAGCATTCTTATGATGAGAAATGTCGTTTAAAGGCATTTCCAGCTCAGAAAAGCATTTTTCAAGCGATTTCAACATTTCAGGTTGGATTTTGACTTTTCATGCAAAAGTTCCCAATTCGGCCTAAAATGCCTTCAGGAGCATTCTTATGATGAGAAATGTCGTTTAAAGGCATTTCCAGCTCAGAAAAGCATTTTTCAAGCGATTTCAGCATTTCAGGTTGGATTTTGACTTTTCATGCAAAAGTGCCCAATGCGGCCTAAAATGCCTTTTAGAAATGTCGTTTAAAGGCATTTCCAGCTCAGAAAAGCATTTTTCAAGCGATTTCAACATTTCAGGTTGGATTTTGACTTTTCATGCAAAAGTGCCCAATTCGGCCTAAAATGCCTTCAGGAGCATTCTTATGATGAGAAATGTCGTTTAAAGGCATTTCCAGCTCAGAAAAGCATTTTTCAAGCGATTTCAACATTTCAGGTTGGATTTTGACTTTTCATGCAAAAGTGCCCAATTCGGCCTAAAATGCCTTCAGGAGCATTCTTATGATGAGAAATGTCGTTTAAAGGCATTTCCAGCTCAGAAAAGCATTTTTCAAGCGATTTCAACATTTCAGGTTGGATTTTGACTTTTCATGCAAAAGTGCCCAATTCGGCCTAAAATGCCTTCAGGAGCATTCTTATGATGAGAAATGTCGTTTAAAGGCATTTCCAGCTCAGAAAAGCATTTTTCAAGCGATTTCAGCATTTCAGGTTGGATTTTGACTTTTCATGCAAAAGTGCCCAATTCGGCCTAAAATGCCTTCAGGAGCTTTCTTATGATGAGAAATGTCGTTTAAAGGCATTTCCAGCTCAGAAAAGCATTTTTCAAGCGATTTCAACATTTCAGGTTGGATTTTGACTTTTCATGCAAAAGTGCCCAATTCGGCCTAAAATGCCTTCAGGAGCATTCTTATGATGAGAAATGTCGTTTAAAGGCATTTCCAACTCAGAAAAGCATTATTCAAGCGATTTCAACATTTCAGGTTGGATTTTGACTTTTCATGCAAAAGTGCCCAATTCGGCCTAAAATGCCTTCAGAAGCATTCTTATGATGAGAAATGTCGTTTAAAGGCATTTCCAGCTCAGAAAAGCATTTTTCAAGCGATTTCAGCATTTCAGGTTGGATTTTGACTTTTCATGCAAAAGTGCCCAATTCGGCCTAAAATGCCTTCAGGAGTATTCTTATGATGAGAAATGTCGTTTAAAGGCATTTCCAGCTCAGAAAAGCATTTTTCAAGCGATTTCAACATTTCAGGTTGGATTTTGACTTTTCATGCAAAAGTGCCCAATTCGGCCTAAAATGCCTTCAGGAGCATTCTTATGATGAGAAATGTCGTTTAAAGGCATTTCCAGCTCAGAAAAGCATTTTTCAAGCGATTTCAGCATTTCAGGTTGGATTTTGACTTTTCATGCAAAAGTGCCCAATTCGGCCTAAAATGCCTTCAGAAGCATTCTTATGATGAGAAATGTCGTTTAAAGGCATTTCCAGCTCAGAAAAGCATTTTTCAAGCGATTTCAACATTTCAGGTTGGATTTTGACTTTTCATGCAAAAGTGCCCAATTAGGCCTAAAATGCCTTCAGGAGCATTCTTATGATGAGAAATGTCGTTTAAAGGCATTTCCAGCTCAGAAAAGCATTTTTCAAGCGATTTCAGCATTTCAGGTTGGATTTTGACTTTTCATGCAAAAGTGCCCAATTCGGCCTAAAATGCCTTCAGGAGCATTCTTATGATGAGAAATGTCGTTTAAAGGCATTTCCAGCTCAGAAAAGCATTTTTCAAGCGATTTCAACATTTCAGGTTGGATTTTGACTTTTCATGCAAAAGTGCCCAATTCGGCCTAAAATGCCTTCAGAAGCATTCTTATGATGAGAAATGTCGTTTAAAGGCATTTCCAGCTCAGAAAAGCATTTTTCAAGCGATTTCAACATTTCAGGTTGGATTTTGACTTTTCATGCAAAAGTGCCCAATGCGGCCTAAAATGCCTTTAGAAGCATTCTTTTGATGAGAAATGTCGTTTAAAGGCATTTCCAGCTCAGAAAAGCATTTTTCAAGCGATTTCAACATTTCAGGTTGGATTTTGACTTTTCATGCAAAAGTGCCCAATTCGGCCTAAAATGCCTTCAGGAGCATTCTTATGATGAGAAATGTCGTTTAAAGGCATTTCCAGCTCAGAAAAGCATTTTTCAAGCGATTTCAGCATTTCAGGTTGGATTTTGACTTTTCATGCAAAAGTGCCCAATTCGGCCTAAAATGCCTTCAGGAGCATTCTTATGATGAGAAATGTCGTTTAAAGGCATTTCCAGCTCAGAAAAGCATTTTTCAAGCGATTTCAACATTTCAGGTTGGATTTTGACTTTTCATGCAAAAGTGCCCAATTCGGCCTAAAATGCCTTCAGGAGCATTCTTATGATGAGAAATGTCGTTTAAAGGCATTTCCAGCTCAGAAAAGCATTTTTCAAGCGATTTCAACATTTCAGGTTGGATTTTGACTTTTCATGCAAAAGTGCCCAATTCGGCCTAAAATGCCTTCAGAAGCATTCTTATGATGAGAAATGTCGTTTAAAGGCATTTCCAGCTCAGAAAAGCATTTTTCAAGCGATTTCAACATTTCAGGTTGGATTTTGACTTTTCATGCAAAAGTGCCCAATTCGGCCTAAAATGCCTTCAGGAGCATTCTTATGATGAGAAATGTCGTTTAAAGGCATTTCCAGCTCAGAAAAGCATTTTTCAAGCGATTTCAACATTTCAGGTTGGATTTTGACTTTTCATGCAAAAGTGCCCAATTCGGCCTAAAATGCCTTCAGGAGCATTCTTATGATGAGAAATGTCGTTTAAAGGCATTTCCAGCTCAGAAAAGCATTTTTCAAGCGATTTCAGCATTTCAGGTTGGATTTTGACTTTTCATGCAAAAGTGCCCAATTCGGCCTAAAATGCCTTCAGGAGCATTCTGATGATGAGAAATGTCGTTTAAAGGCATTTCCAGCTCAGAAAAGCATTTTTCAAGCGATTTCAACATTTCAGGTTGGATTTGGACTTTTCTTGCAAAAGTGCCCAATTCGGCCTAAAATGCCTTCAGAAGCATTCTTATGATGAGAAATGTCGTTTAAAGGCATTTCCAGCTCAGAAAAGCATTTTTCAAGCGATTTCAACATTTCAGGTTGGATTTTGACTTTTCATGCAAAAGTGCCCAATTCGGCCTAAAATGCCTTCAGGAGCATTCTTATGATGAGAAATGTCGTTTAAAGGCATTTCCAGCTCAGAAAAGCATTTTTCAAGCGATTTCAGCATTTCAGGTTGGATTTTGACTTTTCATGCAATTCGGCCTAAAATGCCTTCAGGAGCATTCTTATGATGAGAAATGTCGTTTAAAGGCATTTCCAGCTCAGAAAAGCATTTTTCAAGCGATTTCAACATTTCAGGTTGGATTTTGACTTTTCATGCAAAAGTGCCCAATTCGGCCTAAAATGCCTTCAGAAGCATTCTTATGATGAGAAATGTCGTTTAAAGGCATTTCCAGCTCAGAAAAGCATTTTTCAAGCGATTTCAACATTTCAGGTTGGATTTTGACTTTTCATGCAAAAGTGCCCAATTCGGCCTAAAATGCCTTCAGGAGCATTCTTATGATGAGAAATGTCGTTTAAAGGCATTTCCAGCTCAGAAAAGCATTTTTCAAGCGATTTCAACATTTCAGGTTGGATTTTGACTTTTCATGCAAAAGTGCCCAATTCGGCCTAAAATGCCTTCAGGAGCATTCTTATGATGAGAAATGTCGTTTAAAGGCATTTCCAGCTCAGAAAAGCATTTTTCAAGCGATTTCAACATTTCAGGTTGGATTTTGACTTTTCATGGAAAAGTGCCCAATTCGGCCTAAAATGCCTTCAGAAGCATTCTTATGATGAGAAATGTCGTTTAAAGGCATTTCCAGCTCAGAAAAGCATTTTTCAAGCGATTTCAACATTTCAGGTTGGATTTTGACTTTTCATGCAAAAGTGCCCGATTCGGCCTAAAATGCCTTCAGGAGCATTCTTATGATGAGAAA